>NW_022900930.1:2056546-2106093 GCF_012274545.1 Fukomys damarensis | reverse complement strand
AAAAAAAAAAAAAAAATCAATCATTCATGCAAAGTACTATATCTAAGAGCCGTCAGAGCCAGCCTTGGTCCCAGCTCCTGGCAGCTTATAAAGTTTTCATGGTATCCTTTGCCTCCACTGAGCTTGAACTGCTGTTTCTCCCAGGCGGTACAGAAGGCCCCATGGTGTTGCAGATTAGTCTGCATGCACCGCTTATCTCACAGTGCTAAGAGGCCCACCCGGGGTCCCTCTGCATCCCCAGCCCTGATGACCTTTGCTCATATGCAGCGCTCTTTCTTATTTTCTTCCACGAACAATGCCCAAGCCCATGTGTTGTAGCTTCTCCAGCGACAATAAGTTAAATTTTAATAAGAGAAGGAGATGGATAGCTACAAAACCGGACCATGAGCACAGAAAGGATGGCTGTCGATTCTGTGCCTGCAGTCGAGTCTCCTCTGAATTCAGAGCGTGAGGAATTGCTGTGTTGAACTCACAGTACTCATCATGAACGGCCGGCGCGGCTGGCGGGTATGAATGCCCCACTCACTGTGGAAAGAGACCCCTACTGAGGGAAGGGATATTTAGCTCATAGTCTTTGCTGTGGCCCAGCTGAGATAAACCCCTTGGCACTGACTCTCCAAGCAACTTTCCAAATGTCACCGCTCTTCCATGTCAGTGTTCCCTTGGGGAGAAGGGGTGTGGATAAAAAAAAAGCCTGAGTATTTTTATTTGCAAGATATATACAGTTTTCATCATAAATTAACAAACTGACATTCTGTTCTACCCAGCAAAGGAAACATAAAATGTGTATAAAGCAAAGCCTCTGATGTGGTGGCGGGCTGGACTGAGGTCTTGTCTTCCCGACACTCTGTCCCCTGCCACCCAGCCCTGCCCTTTCCCGGCTCCTCTGCACAAGTTCTGTCTATGGGAACTCACCCCACAGAGCTCTGGCTGCAAAGCAAAAGCACACCAAACAATGTGCCTATCCACAATGTTCTCCAGAGTACAACCATCTGTACTCAGCGTCACTCTTAATTTGGACTTGTAGCTCCCAGACATGCAGTCCTTAGGACCCTGTCTTCCGGAAGGTGATACTCACTTTTTCTGCCCGGAGTCTCTTGGCAGGACACCCGCCATCCCTGGGGTGCAGCATGTAATACAGTCGGACTTTGCTTGCATGTTTTCGACTCTGGGGAGGAAAAGCAGAAAGATAAACTGTAATAGTGAAGGCAATGGAGGAAAAGGAAGAGAATGAAGCACAGTCCACAACCACAACTGCAAAGAAATGCTTTCAAAACAAAAAACACTGCCTTATGGTCCTATGATTTATGCAGGGTATAGTTTCAGAAAGGTTAAATGACTTGCCCAAATCATAAAGCCAAAGTCATTTCAGGGTAAGTAATAAACATTGAGATCATCTACCTTAGAGTGGATGATATATTTAATTGTCCTAACAAGTAAGACAGCTAAGCAAGGGAAATAACATAAACCATGGGTTGTGATAAAGACAGGCTATGTGTCAGGCTTAGTGGTGCAAAACTGTAATTCCAGCTAGTCAGGAGGCTGGGGCAGGAGAATGGAAAGTTCAAAGCCAGCCCGAGCAACTTAGTGATACCTTATCTCAAAATCAAATTTACAGAGGGCCAGGGATGCAAGAACATGGCCCTGGGTTCAATCCCCAACACTGCAAACTGGAGAGAGGAGAGGAGGATGCGGGGAGGGCAGAGGAGTGAGGAAGGGAGAGGAAAGGAGGGGAGGGGAGAGCAGGGGAAGCGGGGGAAGAGGCAGAGAAAAGCGAAGTAGCAATTAAATTTTCTGTCTCATCCATGTGCCCTCCTCAGTGGTCAGGAGCTGAGATTCCTGGGCTGCTGGCATATACACCACCCCTAAAGCTTCCCTTCTTTCCAATTTTCTGAACCTCATTAAGCAGCTAGCAAGAGGGATTCTCCGAGGTCAAAGCAGAACAGACAAAAGATACTGTGTGCCAGTCTGAAAATGGCTTGGCACCCAGGCCACCTGCAAGGTGGCAGGAGTAGGTCAGCAAGTGGGGAAAGGAAGGCCCACTTCCTGGGACTCGCGACCTTGTGACAGCAGGCAGGGCCAGCTGGTCCAAGCCACTACGGAGAAACAAATATCCTCCTTCATTCTCTTTCTTCAGTACTGGGAACGAAGGCCAGGCCTTCACATTGAGCTACACCCCCAACCCCTTATGTAATTAATTTATTTTTGAGACAGGGTCCCACAGCGTTGCTACATGGCCCCGGCTTGGTTCAAACCTGTGATCCTCTTGCCTCAGCCAACCTCACGCTAAGCTATGAAATTCTTGCTGATGCTGACTTTCGTCCTTTGGGGGTCTGCAGACAGCCCACCTAGACTCCCATCGCCGTGCTGCTAACTCCCAGTTCCCTGTGAGGCAGAGAGAACGACCAGTAAGGAAGCATGGAACAGAAGGTCAGGGTCCCAACTTCACTCCACTGCTCGCTAGCTGTGTGACTTGGGCCAGTGACTGCAGTGCGTGCGTAGTCCAGATAGGTTTCATCTTCCCCATGTACAAAATGAACAAATTAATATTTACTAGGGCTGCTAGGAGAACCAAATGAGCCAGTGCATGTGAAAAATTATAATTTACATAATGCTAAATGCTTACTGACAGGCTCCAATTTCTAACACTGAATCCATTGCTACCTAATTCCAGTCTCCTTTTCTTCACTCTGAGGATGTCCTCTTCTTTTCACGGATTCTGCTCCACTTTGCTTTTTTTTACAGTTGCGTTTTAGCCAATCTCTCAGATGATGGTTTACTTTTATGGACGAGCCACAAAGGAAAAGTGGCTTTCAGAGAACACACAGCAAGTTACATCTCGTTTACAGGACACATTTTAAATACTTTCTGCCAGTCCTTCCCTGTTCATCACTTTTTAATTCCTTTATTCTGTCTAGAGCAAGGAGGCTCTAAAACAGTCCCTGGACACTGTAAAGGCCTCTAAATGGGTCTAAATGTACTAAAGGACCGTGAGAAATTTTTACAGATGTATGAAAGTACTGGAGCACGGTTTGAAATATATTCTCAATATCTGCATCTATTTCTAGATCCTACAGTCAGTTTTAACTGAGATTGTCTGTCTGTCTGTCTGTTTGCCTGGAGTGAAAGGACAGAAAAATAACGACCTATGTGGATATGTGTCAGATAATTCAACACCATTATTCAATTTCTGCGTGGTCAGAGCAACAACCCAGAGCAGCCTATTATTTTGTCTTGTTGTTCTTTTGAAAATAAGTAAGCTGATTACTGAAATACATTGGTATTTTCTACTGTTTTGTTGAGTTTGGGGAAGTAAGGGGTAGTGGTAATATTAGGAAGGCTGCTGTAGTCAAAACAATGAAAAAGAGAACACTGAAAAACCCACAAGAGGCTGAAGGTAAACATAGGCTGGGCTGGAGGAAAAGTACAACGTGGTAATTGGTGAAAAGACAGCACGGTGAATGTGTGAACTCAAATGCAGCCAACTTGGATTTTCAATTTTGCATTTGTTATCACAGAAGAACCTCTGATCATAATTCCTGCATCACCCGTCCGCACACAGCTCTGGAGTCCCAGAGAGCAAGATGGTGGCAAAACTGGAAATCTCACAACGCGATCTGTTTTGCTTGCTTGTTTTTTGCTTTTGTTTTTGTTTTTTTCCTTCTTTCCTAAAGTATTCTATTTCTTTTCCAAAAAAAAACAAAAAATGTTTCCAGGAAAGAGAAAGTTCACGGAGCTATTTAGTTTGACAAATCTAGTAAAAACCTATTAGCTGAGAAGAAAAGAAATGATGAGCTTATCTGTGAAGCCATCAGTGAAGGGAGCAGCTGGGACCTGACATTTAGTAGCAGGTTTGATGACTGCAGGCTCCTCTTGTCCTTCAGCTCCCCCACTACCATTCTTGGGGAAGAGAGCCCGACTATGCGCCCTGAGGTCAGGGATGGACAGAGTCCTGGCAAGACACCTGGCTGGAGGGCCAGTGGGGCAGGGGTTGCTACCTCACCACTGAGCACTTCCCTCTGCCTAGGGCCCCCTCCCATCATGTTCTCGGGGTTCCTTGAGGCACAGCCAATGCCTTCGCAGTTAACACCCCGACCCGGGGTGGTGGGGAGCGGTTCCCAGCAGACTGTTCCTGGATGGACTGCAGCTGGCCCTGCTTCTGACCTCAGACGCCAAGCTGAGCATGAAGCAGGGCCAGAGTCTGCTCCCTTCTCCTCAGCATCATCTCTTCCTCTCGGAGCCAGTTACGGGGTCTGCCCAATTGCTGTTCTCTACCTGCTACCCACTAGATAGTCGTGGAAATTTCGCACAGAAATCTCACTGCTTTCCATTTATTCTTTTAAAAAAGCATAAACTTCCCCACAGAAAGAAAAACACAATCAAATCCAAGCAGAGATGTTCACTGCAACATGACATCACTTTGAACAACCACAACATAAGCAAATGTAGGATAGACAGCCGCGTGTTCACCCGCGGGAAACCAGTCAGAGCAGCTCCACGGAATAACCCTATGCTTAGTACATGCTCAGAAAAAACGCTTCCTGCATAATGAGTGATGAATGAGAAATGCTAAACTCAAAACTGCATGTTAACTATGATTACAATAACATAACAGTTTGTAAGTATATTAAGAAGAGGTGGAAACAAAAACAGAAAAAGAAATGTGTTAGAGTGAGTTGGGTTTTGTTTTTTATTTCTATAACAAGTTTTCCTGTAATATAATAATAATAACTTTAAAATGCTCAAGCCATGATAATTCCACAATAGGAATACTTTTTATCCACGATTATATAGTTAATGAAAAGCCTCATGCACTGGAATGCTCAGTACTGGTATAACTGACCACATTTCCACTTCCTATTATTAATGGCTAACCAACAATAAAAATGAACCTTTTTCACTGCAACATTACCTGAGGAGCCCTTAGCCCAAGGACAATACATGCCACTTCGATTAAATTTTGGTTTGGCATATACAAATGCTCAGCAGACAGATTTGCCCGCCCCCGTGTCTACATGGGGACTCCAAGCAGGAAGACTAGAGCTGTCCACACAGCTACCCTAAGAAGAGCCAGAAGGGAACACGCATCTGAAACAGACTCCACGCCATCCACACAAGATGCAGGCAACCACCGCAAATCCTTAAGGTGTTTTCAAAGATTTATTAATACCTTCAATTTACACTGCTTTCAACAGTACGAAAAGGCAGACAGTCAAGCGAAAGCAACTTTAAAGAGAAAAAAAAATCCCACATGTTAAATGTATGTATTACAGAGCTCCAAGAAAGGAAAAAGAACCATCACTTCAAAGGAAAAGGCATGAAAAAGAAATCACCCTCTCCTTCAGTTGCAGAGAAGCAACCCCAGGCTTTTTCTTGCATTAATATTTGCATTTTAAGCAAAAGCCATTGCTTTGACTCAAACGACATCAAGTCTAAGTTTCCCAGATAGAGCAGAAATTACCAACTCTTCCATTTTAATTAAAACCTTTGCCCCTAACCCCAGGCATTGTGCAGGGTCAGGCCCATGTGAAGATTACTTTCTTTTGCTGAAACAATCCCTTGACACTCAAGGAAATTATCTAAAGTGGAAATTCAGGCTCATCTTCTCTTTGGGGGATAAAGAATAAGACAACCTCTATTTCAGATGTACAATTTGAAAAAGAAGGGGGCAAAAAGACATAAAAATAGACTGACTTTCCCTAAATAACTATCTTCCATTGTCACACATCCCTTGAAAGAATTCCCAACTCAAATTTGCTTTCATCAAGACTACTGATTTCTGGTCTTATAAAATGTAGAGATAACAAAGCAAGTCTGTATTTGAATAAACGCCTCCAGCAGTCTCCAGAACCTTTTCATATTTATCATCGCATTTCATCCTCAAATCCCAGTTCTGAGGCTTGCGGGAGAGGCGTTATCTCAAATAAGCTCTGCCATCCATCTCTGATTCACTAGATAAGTCTTTCACCATCTTATTTCATCAGAGGTCTCTAATTATTCCTCTTCCAGAAACCAGCTAAAACAAGCCAAGGACTTTAAGAAAAACAGAAAATCTGGAACAAACTCATAATTATGGAGGAATGATTTTCACAGGACACCGCCTCTGAGGCATTCCTACTCATTCAGGGCAAAAAGGAGGCCATTAGTGAAAAAACAAACAGACACCAAGGATCTAACTCACTGGGGTTCCTACAAAGTGTCTGCTGCTAGACTAAAATCACCCCTTCATGAAGTGGAATGGGGGGGGTTCTGGCAGAGCCCCACTTGAGATTCCATCATTGAAAGACCTAGTCATGATCCCTGGAAAAGCTCTAGCACAACTGTACTAGGAAGTCAACATTAAATGCAGACAATCAAACAAAACCGCAAGTGTTAGAGATGCCTTCTAAGGAGTAGGGTCTCCTCCTCATTTTTCCTTACTACCACCAGGTGAAAGTTAGGGACAGAAACGTTCTGCACCCATCATGAAAGATGGACTGACTAACACATTAGGAAGAGCAAACCAGTCCTTAGTAGAAGGCTTCACCAACCCAGAGAAGGATGAGAGAAAACTTGTCTGCTGGGCCTGCCCAAGGTCTGGGTCAGAAGCCTCCCACCCAGGCTGCCAGACTCCTGTAATCGCCTGTGATCCAGCACTGGAATCTGCACTGAACCAGAAGGTCCTTCTCAGGTACACTATGAAAGGGTACAAGGACGATCCACGCATGGTGAGGTCATGTGGCAGCCTTGTAGCTTTCTTCTCTGCCAGTGATGAGTGGCACCTGTAAGAAGCTTCATGTAACAAAAAGACTTGGGAGGAGGCAGGGTGAGGCAGTGAATCCAGGGGCTCACACAGGCTAGGCAAGTGCTCTACCACTGAGCTACAGCCCAGTCCAAGTGTGACTTTTGAAAAATTCCTCAAGAGGTCAAATCAAGCAATTCCTTGCAAAATATTCGAGATAATAAGTAGAAGCAAAGTGTAAGTGGTATACATTTTGTGTCACTCAATGCAGGAAAATGTGAACTTGGGCAATAGCTAAACAGGCCGATAAGACAATTGATTGAGATGATACTGTCTGTGTTAATAAAGGAAATTAAAATATCACAGATCAATTTGGAAGTCTTTCATGGTGATCAAGCACAGAATCAACACTACAGATTTATGTTGAAATCCAGGGAAGAACAATTTTCTAAAATGCAGATGAATAGGATTCAAGAAGTGAAAAAACTGAAACTGGAGAACATGAAAGACCAGACTATGTAATAGGGTGTATACATATATACGGTGGCTTTAGTGGTGGAACAAATAAAGAAGTGAATAAATAAACAGTTCCCAAATAGGCCCAATAAGTTGAGGCTGAAGAGAAAATTTAGAAATCATGCCTAACCTAGAGACTGGAAATTTTCTAAACTACAAAACAAAATAAGAAAGACTCCTAAATATGGCTGCAAAAAAGTAGGTGTTTTAAGCCTGAAATGTACATATGGAAGAGGCAACCAAGAAAATAGGTGTAACATTTGCAACACATAAAATAAAGGTTTTATACATTTGATATGAGTACTTTCACAGATATATACAGAAAAACACATTATAAACATAGACAAAAATTAGAAATAGTAATTGTAAGGACACAAATAGCTAAAAGATACTTCCAAAGAAATTCATCCAAATGCTTCCTCAAAAATTTTAAGTTAAAAATCTACATATTTTCTCCTAGCTGGCAAAGATGTATATATCCATACCAGAGAGGAAGCAGGAAAACTGCCACTGCTGCACAGAGCTAACAGGCTTATAAACGAACGCTGTCTTCCTGGATGGAAACTGTGCAACATGAAAACAAGAGGCAAAACATGACTTGACCCAACAATACTGTTTCTGTACATTTATTTAAAAGAAGCAATTAGGGACCTGTACTCTCCTTGATCTATAGCAGCAAAACTGGAAAATTATTTAAATGCTCTAAAATATTATTATCAATATATGAAAGATAACCAAACAGCCATTAGCAGGCAGAATATTATTCAATGACATAAAATATGTATGAAATAACATTAAGAGAAGAGGCAGTTTCAAACCAGAGTATAAAAGATAACACATTTTTAAACAGAAATATATATATATGTACATGTATATGAGTACATTGTTATAGTTGAGGTCTAAAATGTCCCCCAGGCCAGGGCTGGGGATTTAGCTCAGTGGTGCTGGTGCCTGCCTCGCAAGTGCAAGGACCCAAGTTCAATCCCCAGTACCAAAAAAACAAAACAAAACAAAATAAAATGTCCCCCAAAAGCTCGCATGGGGCTTTCAGACGGTGACTGGATGGAGGTCCCGAAATCCTCACTGGATTCATCCATTGCTGATGTCATACCAGAAGCTCTGAGGAGGCGAAGCCCAGAGGAGGAGGTGGAACTCTAGGGCCACCTTTGGAGGCCAACCTCTCCTTCAGACTCTCTAGCCCTCTCTCTCTCTGCTTTCTGGCTGCCACGGGTGGAACAGCTTTCCTCTGTCAGGCTCCTCTGCCATGAACTTTCAGCCCCGGAGCTGCCTAACCATGGACCACAACCTCTGAAACTATGAGTGAAAATAAGCTATGTGTGTCAAATACTTTATCCCAGTGATGGAAAGGTGATCGATAAACACATATAAGACAAAGGCGCAGAAAAAAATGTACCAAAGTACTAATTTTGTCTATGTGGATCTTAAGTAATTGTTAATTGTTTTATGCATGTATCTTTGAATTCTCCAAAATTTCTGAGACCAAATATTTTAGTTAACAGAAGAGGAAAAAAATCACAATTTAAAAAACTCTCTCCAACACTAATAATGTATCACCCTAATAGTCTTTTCACTAGATGAAAAAAGGAAGTTTCAGAAAGATCAAAACTGTAAGCAACATCCCACCGTTTATAGATTTTCAAAAAACAGGCATCACATTTGTTGAGTTTTTGTTGAACTCTCACGCTCTACCACAATGCCTGACACAGTGCTAATGTTCAATAAGGATTGGGCATTTCCAAAAGAACAAAGGACCCCTGAGGAAGATCGCCGGGGGAAAATGTTGTTCACGCGGTTACAGATCTCACTTTCTAAAACTGAAATCGAAAGCATCCCCCTCCCACTCCCACCTTGAAGCCCACTGCAGGGCAGATTAGGGAAGCAGGGAGCCCACGGCCCAGGCTGTCCCCAGCAACAGCTCCTGCAGGCTTTCAGGAGAGGAAACCACTCTGCAGGCGAACTGACGGAGACCGCACTCTAAGCAAAAGCTCTGGGGAAACAGGAATTGAGGCAATCGATGCAAAAGTGGAGGTTCCAAGGCCGGGTGTGGTGGCGCACGCCTGTAATCCCAGTACTCGGGAGGCTAAGGCAGGAGGATCAAAGTTCGAGACCAGCCTGGGCTACATAATGAGTTCCAGGTCAGTCTCAACTACATAGTGAGACCCTGTCTCAGAAAAACAAAACAAAACAAAAAAAAAAGTGGAGGTTCCAGGGTGGGGCGCAATCTCAGTGCTCTACAGGGATCCAGTTTTCCGGGAAGAGAGGTCTCAGACAAAGCAGAGAATTCCTTCCCTATTTCTAAGAAGCCACACTTACCAAATACCAGCTTGGCCAAATCTCCTTTATCCCGAGGTCAGATGTGTGCTGCTATGACTAGTGTCACATTTTAAATCACAGATCCTTGAGGTTGTGCTATTATCTACTGAGGACTAAACTGTGTCTCTCTACATTTATGTGTCAAAGCCCTACCTCCCAGCATGACTGTATTTGGAGACAGGGCCTTTGAGAAGGTAACTGAGGCTAAACGAGGTCATAGGAGACTCTAATCCAACAGGATTGTGTTCTTATTAGAAGAGGAAGAGGCACCAGGTCTCTTTCACTCTCTTCTCTCGCACTCCCTCCCCTTCCCTCTCCCCATCCTTGTGTAGTGAAGGAAGGCCTAATGAGGTCAGGGCCAGATGGCAGCCATCTACAAGCCAAAAGGAAAGCCCTCACTGGAAGCCAGCCCTTTCGGCACCATAACCATAGACTCCCAGCCTTCAGAACAACGAGAAAGTCAGTGTCTGTGGTCTAAGCCCCCCGTATGTGGCATCCTGTTATGACAGCCTGAGCTGACTAACACATATGCTATCCATCTGAACCAGCCACTCATCTGGACTCACCCTTCTTGCATACAGCTGTCAGTGCATTTCTCACAAGCACAGAGAGTAGCCTTGAAGTTTTCAGAATTAGGTCACTTTATGTTTTTCTCAAAGTATTTTAAAAAGAGCACTTAAAATGAGGAATGCTTATCTTAAATATGTACCATATTTTTAATTATTTTTTTATTGGAGAAAAACGTGCGTGGGATGGGATGGGTAATACCATTATGATGTAAACATATTTGTACTAAATCTGTATTGCTGTCTGCCTACACGAGTAACTACACAAATGCATTACAAATGTAAATCAGAGTCTTGCAACTCAAAAATTAAATTACCACCAGAGTGTGGAGGAAGAGTTTTTCTGTGGTGGGAGGACAGAACTAAATATGTCTCCATGATGTCTGTGCATCTTAAGCAGAGCCACAAGAGATGAAAGAGCACAGGCTCATTTAGCCCTTCATTTTGCTGTTTGAAAGAAAAAACCCAAAGTGATATTCCCCCACAAGCCCTTGTAGAGAAGTTAAAGCCAGAGATGAGGTAAAAAATAAGCCAGTGTGATCAGAGATTAAAGTCAGAGAAGACTGGGCGATTTGAAGCAACAAAGCTATCAAATCCTTCTGAAATGTTAGAGCTTAGATAACATGAACCAGTCCTAGGCCATCATTTCCCAAGGTCTCTTGGTTTCTGCTATGAAGTTCACCTCGAGACTAAGAAAAAGTTAACACTTTATAAAGATATCACTGGGTGAAGTCTCCAAAGATCGACACACGCGCGTGAGCACACGCGCACACACGCACAGCGGCCGGGGAAAACATGCGTGATTCTTTACCCATATGTTTGGAGTGAAGTTCAGTCTTCGTGGAAAAGCAAAGCAATGGAGATGGAAGACACCATGCCAAAAGGGGTGATGGCCCCGCGGACCCCGAGTCACCGGCAGAAAGGAGTCACCTGTGCTGCTTCAGCGCGCACAGGTCACCTCCTTACTCCCTGAGATTTTCACCTCGAGTTCTCTTCTCATCCTATTATTTAATACTTCTTGGTATGTACCATGTAATTATTCTCAAACTGAGTTCTGTTCTTCCGACTGAATCTTCAATTTCTTAATATTCTTACAGTCCTACTTCATCCCTACAATGAAATTTTAAATATTCTGCACACAGTATCTTCTCTATAAATACTCACTAAGTATTTAAATAGTCATTAAGTCAGACTATAGAACATAATTTAAATGTACTTCACTTTAAACAAAGCTATAGGGGCCTGGGGATGTAGCTCAGTGGTTCCACTGCCTGCCTCAAAAGTGCAAGGTCCAGAGTTTGATCCCTGGTACCAAAAAAAGAATAAATAAAATAAACAAAGTAATAATTTAAAAAATGAAATGTGAACTGATAAAACAGAATACATGATTAGCAAAAGGATTCCCTACCTCTCAATAAATTATATTTCAAACACATGGTTCCTGGGAACACTTGAAACGGAACTTTATTTTTGAAGATGTTCATAGCCACATCATTTTCAAAAATGTCTTTCAGTAAATATAGCATTTACAGCCTGAAAAAAGTGATCAGCAAATATCACTGACATTTCACAGTGTAAAATGATAAACACAAAACAGCATCTCTCCTTCTATTTCACACACACACAAAACTTGCTCAATGAGGTGGGGCAGGGCTGGGGATTCTCTTTGTCAATGCTGCAAACTGTAGCTATGACATGAGTACAAAATTAGGTTTGTAGCTTTGTTTCACCCTAATGGCAGAGAAACAGAAACATCTTTTTTCTTTTGAATCTCATGCTACAGAGTCTCAAGACAGATTTAAGCATTCAGATGCAAATTTTATTTTTCTGGCAATATTTGTTTTAATACTACTGTACAGACCTTAAGGGGATCCCACATATGCAGCCAGCTGCAACTCTACCATCACCCAAAACTCAACTGCCACCTGCTTTTCAATTTATCTGTTTGCCTACTCAAATCCCAGATTTTAGTCTGTTTGCGGGTTGCTTTCAACTGATCACACAAATAAAGCAAAAGAGGGACTTCTTGAAATAATCCATATTTTCCAGCAGATGGTTGAGTAAAAGATTTATTCAGACAACATCCCCCAGGTGTGCCCACTGTTTCTATGTCATTCCTCGCCCTCAGCTCGAGGACGCAGAGAGAAGCAGAAGCAGGGGTTTATGTGCCGCAGCGCCGCATGGAGGCCTCTCCGATTCGGCCCAGGGAGCTGCAGGATTCCTGGCTGCTGCTTCCTTGCCCTTCTGCAGACAGGTCAGGCTGCGGTAGCCCCGCCCTCTCCCCTCCTTCTCAGTCCGGTCCCCCCAACACCTGATTCAGCATCATAGATTTTTTTTTTTTTTTTAGGGCAGGTTTCAGATCTAGTAATGAAAATGATTAGGGGTAGAGGCCTGGGATCTTTCTTTCTTTCTTTCTCCCCCCCAGCCACTGTTGCCAGATCCCTGGTGATTCCTAGGAAACAGGATTTTTATGAACCACACAGCTAGACTCTCCTCCCTTCCAGGTCTTTCTTCTCATTTTCTCTCCCTTCCTATGGCTGCCAAGCTCAAGCTGCCAGGGGAAAAAACAAAGACAAAAAAACAGACTGAGCACTGCTGCCCACCAGCATCAACGGGATGGTGCCAGAGGCAAGATTAGGAAAAACAGTCTCGAGGCCAGGTTCCTGGGGAACCACAAAGAAGAGGCAGGTGGAAAACTGTAGAGCGTAGGTGCCTGGCTGCAGCAGGGCCCTGCTACAACATCTTCCCCTCTCAAACCTTCTGACGACCAGTTTTCCGCATTCCAAGCATTTCCACTGTCCTTTTCCTAACAGTCTTCACAACGTTTCCCTTTAGCTGTTGTCCCATCCTCTCTGACTCAAGCTTCCAAACGGAGCCGTTCTCCAGCCTAAAAGGAACACTTGTCAGGGTTCCTGTCCTCACCTGAACACCAACATTCTCACAGGCAACAAGCACAAAACCCAGCAAAGTAAAGACACTGGAACAGAAAAAAATATGCACTTCAGTTCACAAACTTGATTCTTTCCACAATTCTGGTCCCATGCCGAGTTGGACAAGAACTGAGTCAAATTCGGTGGTTAGGTTCAGTGTTGACCGTACGGGGAAACTCATTCTATTCTCTTTGTGACCAAAATCGTAGAGAGAAGTGAGTTCATGAACCAAGTACCATATAAAGGGATGAGAACATATTATCAATATAAGACAAAAATATGAAACCATAAAAAATAAAAAGCAGTCTTTTCTATAATGATCAAGTGAGATTGTTTTAACAGATGAAAATTTATTAATGTAACATATCACATTAATAGACTGAAAACCAAAATCCCATAATTATCTCAATAGTATTTGAAAAAATTGTGGAGAATATCTAACACCTTCCGATGACAAAAATACTCAACAACCAGAAAGGGAAATGAAGTTCCTCGGCCTGATAAGGGCATCAGAGAAAAGCTACAACAGCAATCTTAATGGTAAAAGATCAGAAGCTCTTTCCCTAAGATGAGTGAGGTAGGTACAACACCAAATTTTCCTGTTATTACTTCTATACCTTCTGCTGGAGGTTCAAAACAGGGCACAGAAGCTGCAAGAATACATTTGGAGGAAGACCTATCTAGACTGGGGCAAGTGACATCACTGTAATGAAGTCTTAAAAAATTAGAATGAATGAATTAGCTCAGCCAGGGGGCAAAATATAAGATTAGTACCCAAGAATCCAATTGCATTTCTAAATATTAACAATAAACAATCCAATGACAAAACTTGAAAAACAAATTCATTCACAGTAGCATCAAAAATACATAAATATATATTTAGAGATAAGCTGATTCTAACATCACGCAAACTCTGATTAGCCAAAACAATCTTGAAGAGATCAAAGTTTATGACTCCACAGTTCCCAATTTAAAACTGAATAAAAGGTATAGTAACTAGGACAATGTATTATGAGTAGATATATAAAATCAATGGAAAAATTGAGAAATCATAAGCAAACCTTTATAGTTATAGTTATTTGATTTTTGACAAGTGTCAAGATAATTCAGCAAGTGGTGATGAGATAACTGAACAGCCATATATAGAGAATGAAGTGGATCTCATATCTCAGACAAAAAACGAAGGCAAAATTTACTACATGGGGTGGGGGATTCAGCCCAGTGGTTCCACTGCCTGCCTCACAAGCACAAGGTCCCAAGTTCAATCCCCAGTACCAAAAAAAGAAAGAAAGAAATTTTCTTCCTCAAAATGTACCACATGCTTTAATGTAGCTTCTAAAATCATAAAACTCTTTGAAGAAAACACACAAGTAATATTTGTGACCTTGAATTAGGCAATCACTTCTTAGATATGTCATCAAAAGTATACGTAACAAGGAAAAAATAAAGCATAAGTGAATTTTTTTAAAAACTGTGATTCAAAGATAGTATAAGAAAGTAAAAAGAAAACTAATAGAATGAAAGTAAGTATTTTCAAGTTATAAATTCATTAAGCTATTTTTATGCAAAATCTATTAACAACATTTATAACTTAACAATTGAAAGATAAATATCTCAATTTAAATAGTGGGCAAAAGACTCTGTTAAACAATATCAGAGTCAGGTGTCAAAATGGTGAAAACAGGTATTATTTAAAAATCTACTGCAATAGGGGAAAAGAACAGAGAAATGGGCTTGATTCCAATTACCATCAGAATGGGTGAGGATTTATACACAAGGACCAAGTTGTAGAGGGCAGGACTATTGATTCTTCAAAAGAGAACATAGGACCAATAAATTGAAAAGATGTTCACTCTGATCACTAGTCATCAGAGAAATGAAAACCAAAACCGCAGTGAGATATCACTTCACACACACATGAAGCTGGCCATCAGACAGGGAGGCAATAGCAAGTGTCGATATAGTTTCTGTAGAATTTGAGATTTTAATGCCAGTTGGAAATCTAGAACAACAGTGCAGGCACAATGGAAAAGAGTTTGACAGTGGTGAAAAAATTAGAGTTGCTATCTTATCCAAAAGTTCCACTCAATAGGTGTATGCCTATGGGAACCAAAAAGCGTATGTCCACATAAAACTAACACATGACTACTCACAGAAGTGTTATTTGTAAGAGCCACAATGTGGAAACAATCCCTATGTCCACCAACTGGCGAGTGGGCACACAATGCGCGGTACCTGCTGCAGCTGGTGTCTCTCAGCTATAAAAGCTAGGCAAGGTTTTGATACATGGTACCACATGGACAGACCCTGAACATGCAGGAGACACAGGTTTCTGATTCCATGTGCAGGAAATATTAAATGTAGGTGAACCCACAGGAAGAGAAAACAGATTAGTACAATAAGCTAGAGCGGGTGAGTTTAGAGTAGTGTAACTGCTACGCAAAGAGGGGCTTTCAGAGAAGTGGTGAGCATGTACTGCATTTGGTAGCAACTGATATGCAGCTCTGTGAAATCACCAACCACCACCAAGCTGGCCACTTGAAATGTTAATTTTAAAGATGTCGTTAAAAATGAAAATAATGAAAAGTATTACGAACTACATAGATGAAATTGACACATTCCTGGAAAATATGACAAAACGTTCCCAGGGTAAAGAAAGACTTGAAACAATTCAAGTTTTTAAATTTTTGAAACAGCAACCAAATAGCTTCTCTTCTCTACTGCCATGACTACCCCATCTCTGCTACCACAGAGAAGACTAGAGAGGCCCAGATACTTCTGCAGTGTCAAGAGACTGCCTACAGAATGAGAACATACACACATACCACAGTATTTTTAAAATTCCATGTCACTCCCCACATTAAACAGATTTAAAAAGTATGTTGCAGTGCAGAAAAATCATTTGATAAAATCTAGCATCAGCTTAAAAATATTTTTAAACTTAGTAAGCTAAGGAAAAAGGAATATTTTTCTCTCCGTACAGGTTATCTAAAAACCCTACAGCCACCATTACGTTTTCTGGAGAAACTATGATTGCACTTCTTTGAAGAGTAGAAAGAAGAAATTAGGGTGACACTACCCATTCCTGCTGCTAAACACAGCGCGAGAGTTTCTCACCAAATCCACAAATAAAGAAAAAGAGAACTAAGAATAAAAAGAGAAGAGGTATATCTATCATTTGTAACAATATATATTTATCTAAAAACTGGCAGAATCAATAGAAAGAGGAAGAGAATTCAGAGTTGGTGGCCATAAAGATACACTGTCCTGCCCATCAAAGGAGACCTTCCTGCCCTGCTCCTGGGGGTACTGCCCTCAAAGCATTCAATTGGCAGCTCTCTCGGGGATCCCCGCAACTGTAGAGAGCTGCATGCCAAAGGTCAAGTCCTTCCCAGGATATAGTGACAAACCAATCGAGCAATCAAAAGAGAGCTCCTTGCAGACCAGTTTTGAGACTGTTACGAACTTTGACTGTAACCCTCTAAACATGACTTAAAATAATACTGAGCTTGTACCAGGCTACAAAACTAGTAGGTTACATGGACCAGAAAGTGAACACACCTGCGCTTATTTTAGAGACTAAAGATTAACTGCAATGCTATACTACAGGATATTCTCCCCTTTTCATCGAAGGATCACATAAGGCCTGTTCCAGAATGTTTGATTCTAGCCTCCATTCCAGCAACACGTGTATGCTTTCCATTTACATACCTGATTGTCATAATCTCTCTATGCCTATTTTAAGAATGAAAACTTCAGTGGCTCCACAACACTAATTTCACCCTATTCTAACCAACAACAGGTCTAACTGTCTTCACAGTCATCCCTTACTTAGAAAAATCTGAGTTGTGAACATTCACAAATAGAAACAGACCTCACATTACACACAGCCATAGATGCAAACAAGCCACAGAAGGAGCCCACCTGTCTGCCGGACACTGTCACAGTTGTGCTGCTGTGTGCTACCGTACAGTTGATAGCGCACAGTAGTACAGTGCTCAAAAAGAGCCTGGGATGTCCAGAAGCAGGAGTAAAGAAAAGCAGTGGTGATGTGGAGGGGACTCCTAGGAATCGCAAAGCAATAACCACGGAAACAAAAGTAAAAATAACTGTGATATTGGACTGAGACAAAAACACGGTAGACTTCACTTGTTCTTAGAAAATGAACTGATCGACCATTGGCACAATTTTAAAGGACAAGGAAAAGATCGTGGAGCATGTGAGGTCTGCTGTGTCACTGAAGTCCACAATAATATCCAAAAAGCTTGGCACAGGGACAGAGGACATAGAGAAACTTCGCAGTGTATGGATGCAGGATCAGCATAAGCGTCAAGTTCCACTCAAGTAAATGCTTATTCAAGATAAAGCTAAAAGACTGCTTGAAAAAAATGGGGTGAACAGGGTGCCAGCCATGCACCATTTAACAGATTCAGGGCTAGAGCCAACTTTCACAATGGAAAAGTAAGTGGTGAGGCTGCAAGTGTAGAGACCATAGCTGCCCAAGAACTTTCAGCAACACTTACAGAAATTATTAATGAAGGTGCTCGGAACATCAATGAGACAGGGCTGGACTGGAAGAAGACGCCAGAATGAAGCTGTCAGGACAGAGGAACAGTGACGCCAGGCTTCAGAGCAGCAAAGGACGGACGTACTCTGTTGTTTGGAGGCAATGCTTCCGGTGATAGGAAACTAAAGCCTCTCTTAGTTTGCCATCCAGAGAGCCCAAGAGCCCCCCAAAGCACAGCCAAGGGTTCTCTACCTGTAGTGTGGAAGAGTAACTCCAAAGCCTGGCTTACACGGGCCATCTTCTGGGACTAGTTTTTCCACCACTTTATCCCAGAGATACAGAAATATTATTCGGAGAAATCTATCCCGTTCAACACTCTTTTGCTGCTTGACAAAGCACCAGATCACCCCAAATCCGTGGATGACTTTCATCCCGACGGCAGAGTAGTGCATCTGCCACAGTGCTTATCCAACCTGTGGACCAAGGAGGCCCTGCGACTTTCAAGAAATATTACATCACACTTTTGGTCAGGCAGTGAAGACAACTGATGACACAGGAACAACCTTGGGGCGATTTTGGAAGGGCTGTAACACCTACAAGTCCATGAAAACACCAACTTTGCCTGGTGTGAGATTTCAGCTGTCACCACAAATGGGACTGGAACGGAAGAACCTTGGTCTGCAGTTTGCTCATGAAGTTCATGGACTGGAGAAGACGGTAAGGAGTCTGAAGGAGGTCTTCAACAACTTAGTGACCCACAGCCAGAAGGAGCTAGGTCTGCAAGGGGAAGACCTCACTGAACTCCTTGCTGTGTAACACAAAGAGCTCACCAATGAGGACCCAGTGGAATTAAAGGCCCAGCCAAAAGATGAAGGCAGCCAGGAGGCAGATGGAACTGAAGAACCAAAGAGATTCCCAACACAGGAAATGGCAAGCATACCTTCTTCACTTGAAGGGACACTGTTAGTTTTTGAGGCAGAAGACCCCAGTGTGGAATGATCCTAAAAGCTGCAGCAGCTGTTCAGAATGGCATCCAGTGCTCCAGAGCCATCCTCAGACATCGCTGCCTCGTCTTTTCAAGGGGTAGACAGAATTGAATCCATCAGAAAACCTGTGTCACCAACATCAAGTGTGAGTGCAATTCCATCTTGCCCTCCCTCTCCTCTTGCTGATGACCCTTCTGCTCCCCATCTCCCGCCTCCCCTGCCTTCTCCAGTTAGTGACTCTCTTCTTGTCAGCTCACGCATGTATCCCCCATATGCCAGGTGCTGTGCTGCATTGTACCACCATTTCAAGGTGACTGCAAAAGTAAAAATAGTTCATTCACCATATGTGTATGGATTTTTGTGCTTTCTACTGTATATTTGTATCAGAAGTGCATAAGACCCACTTTGTCAAACTTACCAATGAATCTGAAAGTTCTCCTGAAAGGAAACTTGTTTGTACGTTGAGGATTTATTGTACCATATATTTTAGCCCTTTTATTATTTTCAGTTAAGTAAATCATCACACACAGTTGCAATAACCAGCATTTCACTGCTGTGAGGAAATACCTAACAAAATCAGTTTGGAGGAGGAAAAGTTTATCTTGATTCATGGTTTGGGTTCATGGTCAGTTGGCTCCAAGGGAGAAACTCATCAAGAGATTCATCCACTGATGGAGTTAGTGCCTCAACAGTCTGCTCCTGCTGGTCTCTCCAGGCTCCACCTCAGAGCCCTGCTGAACCTTGGACAGAACCAGCACTTATATGAGTCTTCAAGAGGATACTTCGTATTTAAACCACAGCAACAATCTAAGAGTCTAAAATTCCCCCATTGTCTCTTATAACTCTAAACCCCACGTCTTTAGCAAAGGACAGTGTTTGGATTAACTGTCCATATTTGAGCAAGGCAGAATATACTGTAGGTCTCCAAAAATCTCCTCTTGATTTGAACTGCTTACATGTAACATGTTGGCCTCACTGTCTGGAGACTGATGTCAAAGCAAGGCCAACAGAACTGCTTTTCATTCTCAGCTCTCCTTGTCTTTCTCCAGTGCATGGTCAGTGATTCTGTAATTTCTCCCTACCCTCATCACTGCTGACAATCTCATTTTGATTCAGAGTCCCTTTTCAAAAGTCTTCCCACAGGTAAATACGCAACATATAAAGTTAGCCCAAGATTACTGAGAAGTGTTTAACTGGCGTAATATGCATTTTGGCTGGACATTTTCTCATCAAAGGAAAATAGCATCCAAACATTATTGGCACCGTGTACCACGTCATGCCATGCACAGCCCTGCCCTCTGCCACCTGCTCTTAACTAGGTGTCCAGTAAGCCCAACCCACTTATTCTCACCTGCATACTGATTTGCTATTTCATATAAATGCACTAAAGCCTTGAAAAATAATGAACCAGGGTGAGAAAAGTATGACTATTTTTTTTAAAATTTGAGGGTTTAGCTGTGTTCCACTCCCAGACAGCCTACTGCAGTTGTTTCTGACTTACATGACAAAACACAGCAGTCACGAGGAGGCTGCGGCTGTTGTCTCTTTCTTCTTTGCTGAATTAGGAATTCAGCAGAAATTAGAGCCATAAACAACCATCTGTCCTCCTCTACAGGGTCCTTTCTTCTGGGTTGCAACAAGGGTGATATGTTGATTCTAAGTCATATGCTAATCCAGGTCTAATCTTATTTCTCTCAGCTGAGCATGGACTTACTTAATTGGGTCAACACAAAGTAGGAAATTAACTAATGTTACAGTCCCATTAATACTCTTAATGTTCTTTCGCTAGATTAAACTCTACCAAAAATAAATCCTGATACATGTCAGCTATGATTTAAACAGGCATGAACAAGAGCAGGTAAATATAACATAGAATTACAAGTCATTAACCATTTGCCCTCTAAATCCTTGATGCATATTATACAGAGGCATAGATCAAAAATTGTCCGCATAAGTCACTGCAATGTGGGTTATCTGGATTGAATTACTGTTAGGAAAAGAAAAAACAGCTAGCACGCACCCTCTCGTTATTCTTTTGTGAAGACTGAACAAATCCTTCCACGAAGAGCCCTTCATTTGCCATCATTTGTCAGTTCCGACTGAGCAGAGTTCACACAACTACCTTTCACAGTCTGGCACCTCCTCTTTCTTTAGTGTGTCTAATAGCACTCCCCTGCCTCAAAGGCTCTGGGGCCTGAGAAAGATTTACACAAACACAGGCTCATAGCAGAAGGAAGTTGAGATCATACTGCATCAAAGACCATTCTGGATCCAATAATGAGTAAGTACAATGTAATTTGCAAACCATTTGCAAAGATTAAAAGAGAACAGAAAGTCTGTTTCTGGGCACAAATTTATGTACCATCCCAAGGCTGAATTCCTGGGAGATGGATAAAGAAAAACCACTGGAGGCACATACATTAATTTTAAGATGTTAATTTATGTTTCCTTAACTGTAAAATCTAAAGGTAGAGTATGACAATTTCTTAATGTGGCGATCAATTTTTATACTTTGTGAATTAGAAACTTTGAAAATGCCTTACTAATTTATGGCACTAAATACTAATAACAGAAAAGAAGAAAGATCTCAAAGCAATGCCCTCAGCCTGTACCTTTAAAAAATGGGGGGTGGGAGTAAACCCTAATAAAAGTAGAAGAAAAGGAAATATTAAATATCAAGGTAGAAATCAAGAAACTAGAAAACCGGAAAATATAAAAAAATCATTAAAAGGAAAAAGTGGTTTATTTAAAAGGATCAGTAAAGTTGTTAAACCTCTAGTAAGACTGATAAGAAAAAAAGGTACAAATCAATAACTTCAGAAATGAGGGAAATAACATCATGGTAGATCTTACATGTATCAAGATGACAAGGAATTATCATGAACTGCTTCCTGCTAATTAATTATACAAGTTGGGACAAATTACTTGAAAAAAAAATACGAAAGTTCAAGAATAAACATAACCTGAAGAGCCTATCTTTTAAGGAAAGTCAATTTGTGGTTACAAACCTTTTCCACAAAGGAAACCAAACTTCAATAATTTTATTGGGAATTTCTATCAATTATTTAAGAAAAAATAGCATCCATTGTATGTAAACTCTTGTAGAAAGCTGAAGAAGCCGGAGCACTTTCCAACTCAATGTGATGGCAACACTGTTGATACCAAAACATGTAATACAATTAAACTTATAAAGATATTCATCAAGAATACAGATGTAAGAATTATTAGTAAACATTTAGCAAGTAAAATCTAACACTATATAAAAAATAACACATCGTTACCAAGTGGGATTTATTCCAGGAATGTAAGGTAGCTTTAACATTTAAAGATAAGGCATTGTGATCCACAGTGTAGAGAGAGAAAAGGCAGAAAGAGAGGAATGCTGGAGAAACAGAAAGGGAGAGAGGGAAGAGGAGGAAAGGGAAGGGGAAACAAACTCATTAATATTGCAGGAGATTTTAAATCTAACATAATCCCAATCTATGTTCAAAGAGTTCATCAAAGTGAGAATAAAATAAAATATCCTCAACTTCACAAAAGGCACCTATAAGGAACCTGGAGTTAACATGCTCCTTAATGGTGAAAAACCTGTGTGTTTTCCTCCAGTTGGGTTAGACAACAGTATCTGCTCTCATCTCTTCTATATAATGTTGAACTAAAAGATCTAGCCAGGGCAGCAAGGCAAGTAAAAGAAACAAAATGCATTCAAGTTGCAAAAGAAAAAAATAATATATAGATGGAAAATAGACCATATAACAGCAGAACTCTGATAGCCTCCAGGAACCAGCCCAGGAAAACAACTTATTGTCTGCAGTAACCAATCCAAAAAGGCAAACTACTATTTGTAGGGAGAGTTCCAGAGGCATTTCTTGTGCTTTTAGTTTCTTCTCTTTTTAACCAGACATGTGCTGCCTCTCTTAGCACACTCCCATTGAATCTGTATGAGCTTTCCGAGTCTATCATAATTCTCTAAAAATTAAATGCTGATTTGTTTTTGAGATAACATTCAATCTATTTAGAACTAGATTGTGAGGTTAACATTCTTATAAGACATAGTAACTATGTACAGTATTCGGGATTTTTTTGCTAAATAAGTAGACTGTAGCTATTAATAATAAGGAGGAAAAATAGGTAGCTGTTTAAGATTATGGATACATTAATTACTTCACAAGTAACCATTATACTGATTATGTATAAAATATATAAATTATATATGTATTTCATAGACTATCATTTTGTATGCCTGGTATGCACACAATGAATCTATTTCAAAATGAAAAAGAAAAGAGAGAGAAGGTATATAATCCTTGTAGCAAGCCACCCAAAGCAGAGCATGATTAATTACTGAGTTTTCCTAATTACCCCCATTTTCAATTTAGGACTGTTAGACAAAGCCAGATATCCACCCCAAACCAATCACAAAGGCTACTCCACTTCTAGTTGGCCACCCACAATTTCCCCCTGCCAACAGCCTCCACTCAGGGCATGGTTAAATCTTTCCTTTTGTTTCACTGCAAGGCTTCCCCCTTCCCTCACATGTCTTTGAGTCACTACTAATTCAAGTGACAGTGGCTGACTCCCTTGATTTATCCAGCCATCTCTAGATAAACAAGCTTTATTTTTTCTGAGTAGAATTCATTTATTCCACAAAAGAAAGAAATACTACTGCTACTATTCACAAATTCTATAGTTGCATGAGTACAAAGTATCAGAATCTATCTTAAAAGCTTCTAGGCCAAATTAGTTGGCAGGTAATATTTCAGGATACAAAATCAATATTAAACAATTGTATAGCAACAAACAAACTGATTTTTTAAAAAGCCATTTATAATCACAACAATAATGTGAAATACTTAAAGATAAATCTGACAAAATTGTGCGCAAGACCTATATATAGTAAAAACTGCGACACTGCTAAGGGGAGTTCAAGAAGTGTGAAGTAAATGGAAAGATGTGTCACATTCATGGAGTGCAAAGCTCCACATTTTTCAGAGGTCAATTCTCTTACAAATTCAGTGTGATTCCATTCACAACCCATTATCTTCTCTCTGTAGAAACTGCTAACCTGATTCTAACATGCATGTACGAGGAACTTAGAAAAGCCAGAACAACTCTGAAAACAAAGTACTGGGTGAGAGAGCTTACACCACCTACTCTGAGACTAGGTGAATACCTACAATAATTATGTTCCCAGCATCAGTATTGATGAACATGAACAAAATTGAACAGTGGCCAGAAATAGGCTCATACAGCCGAGGCCGGTTGACTTTTGACAAGATGAGAAGGCAATTCATCAGAGAAAGAATCTCTTCTTAATAAAAGGTGATGGAACCTGCACAGAGTCACTTGCAAAAGGATGAGCTTTGATCCATGCCTAGAACCACATATAAAACTTATTCTAAATGGATTATAGATCTAACTGTAAAATCTAAGATGATGAAGCTTCTAGGAAAAAAACAGGAAATAAATTTCCAAAGCCATGAATTAGGGAAAGATTTTATAGCTATAACACAAAATGCACAATTCATATTAGAACGATAGGGCTATTTGGGTTTAAATAAAATTGAGAAGCTCTGCTCTTCACAAGACTTGTTTAAGAGAATTTAATGATAATCTATCACCTCAAAGAAAATATTTTCAAAGCACTTGTGTGATAAAGGATTTGTATACAAATATACAGAGAATAATCAAAATTCAATAATAAGAAAATAATCCAATTTTTAAGAATAATCAACAAATTCAACCATCTCTAAATCTCTACACATCAACCATGTGGAAAGAATCTTAACATCATTTCCTATGAGAAAAATGCCCATTAAAATCATAATGACATCACAATACACTTATTAAAATGCTGACTCTATAATGTCGAAACCAAGTGTTCATAAGTGTTTGGAACAGCTGGAATTTTCATATGCTTCTGGTAGAATGTAAAATAGTGCAAAAATTTTGAGAAGCAGTTTTTCTATTTCTTAAAAAGTTAATTTGTTAGTGCTTCTATAAGAAATACTCTAGACTGGACAGCTTCACAACAGAAATGTGTTGTCTTTCAGTTCTGGAGGCTAGAATTCTAAGTTCAAGTTGTTGGCATGCTTGTTTCTTCTAAGGCTTTTGTCCTAAGCCAACAAAGCTACCTTCTCACTGTTCTTCACATGGTCTCCCCTACCCTGATCTCCTCTCTTAAAGGAATACCAGAGATACTGAGTTATGCCCACCCTAATGGCCTCATTGTAACTTAATTACTTCTTTCAAAGTCCTTTCTCCAAATACAGTCACATTCTGAGAGAATGCAACATATGAATCCAGGTAAGGAAATGATTTGGGGTCTAACCTGCACCATATGATCCAATCTTTCCCCTACTAGGTATCTAGCTAACAGAAACAAAGCAAATGTCCATGCAAAGACCTGTATATGAAGTCCACAGCAGTTTTACTTTTCGAAAATAGAAGCTGGAGGCCACAAGTGTCCATCAACAGATGAATGGACAAATAAGATGCACTATAGCCATAAAGTAGAATACTCTCGAGTTTTTTAAAAGATTGATCTATAATACCCATACCTATATTGGTCCACTTTGGATCTTCCATGTTCCCCAAAGGCCCATGCGTACAAGGCTTTGTCCCTGCAAGGGTACTAGGGCAAGGTGATGAAGCCTTTAAGAGCTGGAGCCTAGTAGGAGGTCCTTAGGTGTTTGGAGAAGTGCCCCTAAAGAGAACAGTGGTACCCCGGTCCCTTCCTCCTTTGCTTCTGCTTCTCAGACATGAAGTTAGTTCTGCTCCACTATATGCTCCCACCACGATAAACTGCCCCACCACAGGCCCAAAGCCAAACAGACCACTTAATTGTGGGCTGGACTCTAAAACTGTGAACCAAAATAAACCTTTCTGCAGGTAAGTTAATTATCACAAGTATTTCATTACAGTGACCTTTGATCAAATTCAGTTGGTGGGAGGTTTGCAGGCAGACCTAGCTTCATGGGTGTGTACCCTAAGCGACAGTACATAGCAAATGTAGGTGGCATAAGGCCAATAAATCAAGATGATTGCCATTGAAAAGATCCTTCACAGTTTCCAAGAGGAGGAGCATGTCACACCATGGTGAGGAGCACCAGGGGAGGTACATGATAGTAACCTGGGCTGGTCACAAGGCAGAGAGCAGAACAGTGGAGATGGGCCTCGATTAGGATTTCCCCAGGGAGCTAGTCAAAGTGGGTGTTTTTAGGGCTGGCTACCTGGAATAATTTCAGCAGATTTTAATTGTCCCCAGTTGTATGGTGTTGGTCCTACAGACTAGTTGACGGTGGATCAGACTGTGACAATCTGAAAAGGAAGGTGACTGAGAGTGTAGATTCTGGGTTGACAGATTTCTATTTGAAAAATAAGTGCTACCCCACCTCCACCCTCTGAGCAGCGCTGACCAGTGAAGATGAGTAGAGCCACGTGGAGCGAGGTTGCTACCTCACCCCTCTGCCCCAGGCCTCTGAGCAGCACAGACCAGTGAGTAGCAGAGCTGCAAGCTCCGCCCCACCCCAACCCGTGCTCCTCTGGCCTCTTGGTTGTGCTGGTACCTGGATCCACACCACAGACGCACAGGCTATTGTCCTGAGATCTAGAAGATAGAGCAGAAGTGAACAACAGAAAGAGGGCCTCTCTCAGGCTCCTTGATGAATGTTGAAGCCCACTGGAAAAGCAAAGAGAATCTCTGCCATAAAGGCACAGCAGACCACCATGGCTGGTAATTTGGAGGGACCAGCACCTCTCACTGGAACCTGGACTATCTTCAGGGGAAGGCAGCTGGACTGCAATAGAACCTTGCAGAGTTCAACCCTGCAGGCAGTCAGGGAGCTCAACTTGGGCTTCGCATCCAGAAATCAGCCTGAATCTCAGGGATCTGCTGCTGGCTTGCTGAGACTGACTTAGATCTGCACGCTGCTAATCGCTTCTTGGCCTTTTGGCTAAGATCAAGTGTAGATCTGCACGCTGCTGCCCATGTTGTCTATTGTGACAGCAGAGACATACCCCGAAGGAGAGCCTTCATTTTTATCTCATATTTTTAAAATTATTTTATTTTATTTTTGTTTTTAATTTCTCACGTTTAGTTTATCTACCCTTTTCAAATGCTTCCTTTTTTCCTCTTTTCTTTCTCTCACTCTCCCACATCATATTTCATCTCCTTTTTGTTCTTGTTCCTGACCTAATTCAGATTTCTTCTTTTTCTTTTCTTCTCTCTTTTTCTTTCTCTTGATGGTAATTAGTTTCAAAGGAAAGTGAATACAGTTTCTAGCTTCCCTACTGCTGTTAAATTGCTCTATTCTTATCTTTGTTCTTTCATTCTCTTTTCCTCTTATCTTCAACAATTTCCTAGAGTTTGCGTGGTCTTCCTGTGTCCTCTGGCCTCACTTCTAACCTTCCCCTATCCTTCCACCTATCTATCCCTCTCTCCCCAACTCCTTCTAAGTCCCCATCCTAAAGGGTAAAAATGTTATATTGAAGAGTTTATTCACTATAAACATACTTTGGGCTGGTCCTCCACTTTGATTTTATTCACACAGTTAAAGGCGACAGATTAATAATTACCACAAATTGTCATTTTCTAAGCTGTGCGAGATGCTATTGTGTTGCTGACTGTATCACTTGGGCTAAGGTGTTGTGATTGATCTAATCGGTTGTCCTTCCTGGTATAATGAAAACAAGATTGCCTCAGAGTCAATGCAGACTCAAAACCTAAAGACCAGCTGTATCTGGAAAATATAATTATTAATCCAGAAATTAAATGAAGGATAGACTAACAACAAAAATAGAAATGAGAAGACATTTAAGCAAAGAACAAACACAGACTTTCAGCTAACCAAAGGCAAACTGTGGGGTAAATGAGGAGGAAAACTATGACAATCACCTGGACATCCTGAACAGATAGCACAGGAAATAACAAAACAAATGAACAAGGCTCTAGAAAAACTGAAAGCAAAATAAGTTCCCAGATAACTACAGGATGGTGAACAGAATAAAACACATGATTAGAGACACTACAACAAAAATAGATGAGTTCAGGACCATGATACAAGCCATGAATGTCCAGCCTAGGAAAGAAATGGAAACCATGAAACAGATTCAAACAGATATCCAGGAAATTAAAAACGATATTGAAAGTATACACAGAAGACTGAGCCAATCTGAAGACAGAATATAGAATATAGAAGACAGAATGGCTGTCAGTGACCATGAAAACAGAGATCTCTTAAAAGTATTAATGAGAAATCAATGCAACAGCTCCTAGGTGATACAAAGAAGAATAATATAAGACTTATAGGAGTCTATGAAAAAGCAAGAGAAAGTACAAATGACATTAAAAAAAAAAAAACCTGTTCACAGAATTAATGACAGAAAACTTCCCAGAGTGAAAGAATTTGACATACAGATAAGTGAGGCATACAGGATTCCAACTAACCATGATAAAAATTAAAAAAAAAAAAAAACTACACCTAAACATATAATAATCAAGATCCTGGAAATCCAGCAGAAGAACAAAATACTACAAGCAGTTAGAGAAAAGAAACAAATCACATGCAAAGGAAAGCCCAACAGAATCACAACAGACTTTTAACACAAACCCCCAAGTTAAGGAGAGCCTGGAGTGAGGTATTTCAAGCTACAAAAGAAAACACCTCCACCCTACACTGATGTATACTGCAAAAATATATTGCAAAATTGATGGGTAAATAAGATACTTCCATGACAAAGAACACCTGAGAAACTTCATGAACACCAAACCAGCATACCAAACAATTCTAAACACTATCCTAGACAAAGACAATGAAGGTCACAACTCCATGAGGCCCAACAGAGCAAATCTATCAGGCAAGGCAAGAAATTTAAAGGAGAGGGGAAAAATTAAAAAGAGCCAACAACAGGAAAACAACATGACAATGCTAAGTCAATACATATCAGTTATAACCATCAATGTTAATAGACTCAGTTAACCAATAAGAGAAATATACTGGCAAAATGGACTAAGAAGCAAATCCAACAATATGGTATTTATAAGAAACCTACTGAGTTCAAAAAGAAACTCAAAGACAGAAAGTAAATGGTGGAAAACAGTTCTCTTCTCCATGGGACAGGAACCTGGAAAAGATCAGGGATAGCTATCTTATTTGCAAACAAATTAAATTTCAAACCAAAATTAATTAAAGAGAAACAAAGAAGGTCACTACATCCTCATAAAAGGAAAAATCCAAGAGGAAGAGATGACAATCATAAATATATATGCACCAAATATTAATGCCCTCAACTATACAAAACACATATTAAAGGATACGAAACATCAAATAAGGACTAATACAATTGTAGTAGGGGACCTCAATACCCCACTGTCACAAATAGACAGATCATCTAGACAAAAAAAAAAATCAACAATGAAATACTAGAACTGAACCCAGCTTTTGAACAAATGGACTTAATAGAGGTCTACAGAATGTTCCAGCCCACAAAATCAGAATATACATCATTTTTGGCTGCACATGGGTCATTCTCCAAAATGGACCACATGCTAGCTCATAGAACATGTTTAAGTAAATGCAAAGGAAGTGAAGTTATCCCATGTATATTATCTAAACATAGTGCAATTACGGACTGTGGATTTTGCTCAGGGATACCACCACCTGCCTCTGAAGTGCAAGGTCCCAAGTTCAATCTCTGTTATCAAACAAAACAAAACAAAACAAACAAAAACCCCAAAACATAGTGCAATTAAACTGGAGATCAGTAGCATAAGAAACTGCAAGAACTTCACAAATACAAGGAAACTGAACAACATTCCTGAACAACCAATGGCTTATAAAGGAAATTAAAGAAGAAATTAGACAGCTTTTATAAATAAATGATAGCACCAATACAACATACAGGAATCTATAGGAACAATGAAAGCAGTTCTATGAGGGAAAATCATAGCAGTGAAGGACCACGCTAGGAAAACAGAGTAAGCTCAAATAAACAACCTAATGCTGAATAAACTCTAGAAAAAGATGAACAAGACAAACCCAAAACTCATACAAGGGAAGAAATTATAAAGATCAGAGCAGAAATCAATGAAATGGAGACTAAGAGAATGGTACAAAAATCAACAAATTGAAGAGTTGGTTTTTTGAAAGAATAAATACAATTGATAAACCCTTAGCCAACCTTATCAAAAAAAAGGGAAGAAAAGGCTCAAAATGATGCAATTAAGAATGAAAAAGGTAAAGTCACAACAGATTTAGCAGAAATCCAGAAGATCTTCAATACCTACTTTGAGAACCTGTACTCTAATAAAATGGAAAACACAAAAGACTTGGACAGATTTCTAGATACATATGAATTACCAAAGTTGAACAAAAAAGATACATAAATTCTCAACACTCCAATTACAAGCAGAGAAACTGAAAACATAATTAAAAATTTACCAACAAAGTAAAGCCCAGGTCCTGATGGCTTCACTACTGTATTCTACAAAACATTTAGAGAAGAACTATTGTCACTACTCTTTAAACTTTTCAATGAAATTGAAAGGGAAGTAATACTTCCAAATTCATTCCTGGAAGCAAGTGTTACTTTGATTTCAAAACCACGGAAAGACCCAACCAAAAAAGAAAACTACAGGCCAATCTACCTAATGAACATAGATGCAAAAATCCACAAAAAAGATACTGGCAAACAGAATACAGAGGATCATCAAGAAGATCATATACCCTGACCAAGTTAGATTTATTCCAGGTATGCAAGAATGTTTCAACATATATAAATCAATAAATGTAATACACAATATTAACAGACTCAAGGACAAGAACCATATGATCCTCTCAATAGATGAAGAAAAGCATCTGACAAAATTCAACACATATTCATGATAAAAACTCTGCACAAAATTGGAACAGATGGTCATTATCTCAACTTAATTAAGGCTATCCATGAAAAACCAACATTCAACATCATACTAAATGGTCAAAAGCTGAAAACTTTCATGCTAAAATCAGGAACAAGACAAGGATGTCCACTATCACCACTCATATTCAACATGGTTCTGGAAATATTAGCCACCACAATTATACAAGAGAAAGAAATAAAGGAATAAAGGTAGGAAAGGAAGAAGTTAAACTATCATTATTTACTGTTGATATGATACTCTACATAGAAGACCCTCAAAACTCTGCCAAAAGACTTCTAGACTTAATTGAAAGATTCAGTAGAGTAGTTGGATTTAAGGTCAACACTCAAAAATCAATAGCTTTCTTGTATACAAATAACAGACTCACTGAGAGAGAAATTAGGGAAACAATTCCTTTCATAATAACATAAAAAATGTGAAATATCTAAGAATCAATCTAATGAAGGAAGCAAAAGATCTCTACACTGAAAATTACAGCACTCTGAAAAGAGAGATAAAAAAGGATATAAGAAAATGGAAAGATATCCCTTGCTCCTGGGTAGGAAGAACTAACATAGTGAAAATTGCCAAAACTGCTATATAGATTCAATGTGATCTGGATTGAAATCCCAACAGTATATTTCACTGAATTAAAGAATCACAATCCAAAAATTCATTTGGAACCAAAAGAGACCTACAATATCAAAAGTCATTCTAGGCAACAGAGACACTACAGGTGGTATCACAATCCCCAACTTGAAACTACACTGCAAAGCCACTGTGATAAAAACAGCATGGTACTGGCAAAGAAACAGACCCAAGGATCAGTGGAATAGATTAGAAGAAACAACTCCAGATATATTCAACTACCTCATCTTTGACAATGGAGGAAACAATCCTCAATGGAGTAAAGATAGCCTCTTCAATAAACTGTGCTGGAATAACTGGATTGCAACTTGCCAAAGATTAAAACTAGACCCTTATCTTTCAGCATGCCCTAAACTAAAATCAAAGTGGATTAAAGATCTAAATATTAAAACAGAAACACTACACTTGCTGGAAGATAAGTTAGGTAGAACTCTTGAAGACATTGGCATAGGAAACTAGTTTATGAACAAATCCTCCATAGCATGGGAACTAGCACAAAAAATCAACAACTAGGATTTCATCTTATCAAAAAGCTTTTGCACTGCAAGAGAAACCACCAACAGAGCTAAGAGACAACCTACAATGTGGGAAAATAATTTCACCAGCTGTTTCTCGAACAAAGGTCTACTATGTAGAATATATGAAGAACTAAAAACACTCAGACCCCCCAATATAAAAACCCAATTCAAAAAAATGGGCATCTGAAATGAACAAACGTTTCTCAGACAAATAAGTCAAAGCAGCAGATAAATATATGAACAAGTGGTCAATATCACTGGTCATTGCAGAGATGAAGATGAAAACATATTGAGATTCCACCCACCCCAGAAAGAATGGCTGCCTACAAGAAATTAACCAATAACAAATTCTGGCAGGTTGTGGGGAGAAAGGAACCTTTCTCCATTGTTGGAGAGAGTGCAGACTGGTGCAACCACTGAGGAAATCAATGTGGAGATACCTCAAAGAGCCGGGATTATAGGTTCCATTTGACCCAGCCATCCCTCTGTTGGGTATCTTTCCAAAAGAATTAAAAGAATCCTACCATAGTGATATATGCACACCCATGTTTATAACGGCACAGTTTGTAATAGCTAAAACTTGGAAACATCCCAGTTACCCATCAATGGGAGACTGGATAAAGAAGATGTGGTTTTTCTATAAAATGGAGTACTACTCAGCCATAAAAAATGAGAAACTAGAGTCATTTTAGCTAAATGGATGCATACTGAAGCCATACTCTTATGTGAAATAAATAGGACACACGTGTGTAAAAACCAAGTAGTTTCTCTGGTGTGAAAAACTAAAAGTGTAAATAAGCTTCAAATTGTATAATTGATAATGTGAAGTAGGAAGAAAAGGGCTAAAGGAGTAGGGGAAGTGGGAAGGACAAGGCTCAGGAAAGAAGGTAAAAGAAAAATATGAGAAGAGGAAAAAATGGAAACAAAGTCTTTGTAAATAGGGAAGGGTGAGCTGGTGAAGAGAGCGCAGGGGTATGGGCAGAAAATCTGAACCAAGATACATCATGTAAAGGTACAAGATCCCAATGAGGATGTAACTATACTGTATACTTAATAAGTGCCAACAAACTCAATGAAAAAGCATTGAGTGATGTCGGTGAAGCAAACAAGGAGGCAAGAGACCAAAGTGAGGTGACAGTGAGGTCACAGTGTGTCCAACACATGTACCCACGTGGGTATCAAAGTTTCCAGTTTGCAGAGCCCAAAGCAATGTTAGGACAACCTGAGTGGGTACAGAGCTGCAAAAGACCCTGCAGGCCCTCGGCTCAGCATTCTGCTGTCAAAGCATCGGGAAGGATGATTTCTGACAAGGTCCCAAACCCCGTGTAGAGCCCGGGACAGCAGCAGGAGGGAGGATTTAGGGCCTTTATCCCCTGCAGCCCATAGCTTCCCAGCACCGAGTTCCGTCCTCGTCCAGTGGTCGCTGCCCCTGCGACGTGGCCTCTGCGGCTGCACCCACTCTCACAGTACTGCGGACTGCAGTCCCTGCACAGCCGGGAGGGTCAGGTTCTGGACACGTGGGACCGCACGAGGCTCGCCGCTCCTCGCTTGCTTTCCCGAAACTTTGGTGTCAGCTTTGCACACCATCCTTCGCTTCGTGCTCGCCAGCCACACTTTCGGCCCAAGCCTAGTTTCTATCAGGGAATGGACGGAAGAGAAGAAGCAGAACGGGAGGAAGCACAGATCTGACCAGGTTTCGAAACAAGAGCCAAAAGGGAGGCTGTCTTCAGAGTTCCAAAGGAAGAGAGCCCTGGACAGCCCTGGGTTCACGGCATGTCCAAAACGAGGGTGTGGTAAGAAACACAATCGCAGAAACCACGAAACCAGAGTGGGGAAGCCACAGCTTCAGGAGGACTTCACACACACTCAAGAACCTGAAGCTCAGAGGTGGGGCAGCTCACGCAGGTTACACTTCCTCTGTCACGGCCTGCGGCTGTTAGGTGCCTGTGCTTAATCCACCCTCGCCCAATTCCAGATCTCTGCAATGAAAGCACCTTGAGGGCAGGGATAGTCTGAATCCTTCACTGCTAAATCTGAAGCACAGAGAAACACCGCATCTGCAAAAGTACTTGACCCCCTGCAGACTCTGAGAGGAACGCACTCTCTGTCAGACTGTGAAGAGTGTCTGTGCCTCTTGACTTAGCCTGAGCAGTCTGAGTACGGCTGTGCATTCTATTGAGGCAGTGGGAGGCCAGGCCTGTGCCCTGGTGCTACCCACAGGTGCACTGGTCATCCGGCTGTGCCTGTGGACAGCAAAGTGTCCCCCTGTAGCTGAAAAACCTTTTCTCCAAGTCACACCAGCGCTGTGACCCACACAAGGTCACAGTGAAGTCCTCTCTTCTGGGATTAGAGAGAAAGTTCAGGCTGGGACCAGCCCGGGACGAGCTGCAGATGAGGGATTGTGAGGCACGAGGCAGTCTTGCGGTAACTTAATGTTATCTTACCTATAAGAAAAGTCCTACGTTTCACTTTGAATTTCCTGTATATCTGTATTTGAGCCACCTATCGTGAGCAAAGGCTATGCTGAGTCCTCTAAAAGTGTTATTCTTTAAGTGAAAAATGATCAAATACTGGCACGTCATATGGTTCAACTTTACATTTCTTCTACAGTAAGGAAAATAAATCTTGATTCTTTTATTTTAACAAAAAGGCGGTGAACTGTAAACATTTCTATTTTTCATGACTCAGCCATTTTCTTTCTTTCAGTTTCAGTAATTTTAAAACATTCTAGGGATTCAAAACCAATGCCATTAGAACTAAGATGCTCTTCAGCAGTTGAGTGTGTAAGCCGCAGGACACCCAGAGAATGGGACATTATTCAGCAAAAACAGAAATGAGCTACGGAGCCGTGGAAAGACAAGAGAAACCTCGCGTGCACCTCATTAAGTGCGAGGAGCAAAGGATGCACACTGTATGGCTCTGTGGCCAATGTTCTGGAAAACACAAAACCATATGGTTGCTGAAAGAACCAGTGGTTACCAGGTTTAGGACAGAGGGAGGGCAGGATGATGAGGTGGAAGGGCCAGGACTGTTAAGGTGGTGAAAACACTCCTGTAATGGTGGATACAGAGTATACATCTGCCAAAACCCATACAGTGTGACAGTGCACCCGTCTTGGCTGACCCCTTTAGGTGAGACTGGTGTGTGCCGGTGAGTGCACTGATTGTAGCAAAGGTACCAATACTCAGTATACAAGATGTTAATAACAGGGAGAAGAAATTGTCATAAGAGAGGGTATGTGGGGACTCTGTATGTACACTCAATTACCTTGCAAACCTGAAACTTAAAAATGAATCTCAGGCTAGGGATGTAGCTCAGTGGTGCTGTGCCTGACTGGCAAGCACAAGGTTGAGTTTGATCTTGGTACTGGCAAAAAAAATGAATCTCTTAATTTAAAAATACAAAGACCAAAGTGCCAACAACACTAACCCCACCTTGCCTCTCACTGCCAGGTAAGGGCACATAAGGACAGATGAGTCCCAGGAGAGAAAGCACAGAGCAGGCTGAACGCCCCAGAAGCGCCCTCTCCCAGAGACGTGCTCCATCGACTCTCTGACGGCCAGGCACTGACCTTTCTTCCTAATAGCATGGCTTAATGACACCTTGAAATCCTTTTGTGAATTTGCTGCTTCCTTTCCGGCATCACAGATTTTCCATCTGGGATGTTTCTAAAGCTCCACTGGCCTTTTGTCTCTCCAAACCCCACCTCCAAGCCATACCCTGCCAACATTTCCAAGTAAAATGAATGCTCATGACAAGCAGTGTCTTCCGTGTTTTCAAACTTGTTGGTCTGGGAGGAACCAGGTCACTCACTTTTATTTATGTCATTTTTCTAGCTAGGATGTTTCTCAAGGTTGAGAAGTCCCCTGAGATGTGACATCTATAATTACAATCTAGCTGGTTCCCTCTTGTCACCATATTTAAGAAGAGCGTGGCAGACTTGCTCCCATATCGCTATCTTGGTAGCAGCATCTATTTGTGTGTTTTCTGTACACTATTCAAGGACAACTGTGAGCTCCCACCTGTAGAAAACGAAGCTTGTTTATTTCCCTCCTTCCTCTTGTATTCTCAATTAAGCAGCTTGCCCACTTTCACTAAACAGAAGTTCCCTTGGAATTTATTATCTGCCAGTTGACTTACAAGTGATCAAAAGGCTTCAAAAAAAACCTGTATTGTAAATGTCTGGAGTAAACCATAACCATGATTTAATAAATCCACTGATCCATCCACATTGGCACACAACAGGGCACAGTGTCATGTGAATAAGCCTCATGAGCGCCATCCACGGGCTAGGATACAATCAGGAAAGAACTGCCTCACAGACATGGGTGCAAAAGAGCCAAAGAGACTCAGTCCACTGGCATACGGGGCAACAGGATCTGTGCCAGCTCCAACGTCAAGTTTCACAAATGTATCTCCTCTATTCACTATAAAACAACACAGCGATACACAGCTCGGGGTAGTCCTGCCCACCTCCACTCTGAATACTGACCGGGATGTGGGGCACCTAGAAAACGCACAGTATCGCAACTCATGAAGTGTTTTCCAGGTCGAAACGTCCTGCACACTGTGTACAAGGTGGTGCGTAGTCATCCTTCCTCCCACGGAGGGTGCTTAAGCTCACGGGATGGGAGGGAGGTGCGTGAAGGGATGCTTCTTTGAAGCAAGAAACCACATGCTGTTTCCACGATTCGGCTGTGATGAATTGTGCTGCTATAAACACGGGTGTACGTGTATCCCTGTAGTATGACGGGTCTAACTCTGAGGAAGACACAGAGAAGGGGCTGGCCGGGTCAGATGGAACGTCTACTTTTGGGTGTTGGAGGACGCTCTGCGCTGATATCCACAGTGGCTGTAGCAGTCTGCACTCCCACCAACAATGCAGAAGAGTTCCGTTTTTTCCCACATCTTCGCCAGCATTTGCTATTGTTAATTTCTCGCTGCCAGCCGTTCTTTCTGGGGTAAGATGGAATCTCAGTGTTGTTTTAATTTGTGTTTTTCTAACGGCCAGTGATGTTGAACATTTTTTCACATTTATTGGTCACTTGTATTTCTTATTCTAGGAAGTGAATATTTCCTTCATTTGCCCATTTTTTGTTTGGGTCTTTAATTTGAGGGGTGTCTATTGTTTTTAGTTCTTCATATATTCTCTAAAGTAATATTCTCCCCTGAGGAATAGCTGGTAAGTTTTTTTCCTATTCTGTACGCTGCCTCCTCACTCTGATGGTTTCCTTTGCAGTGCAGATGCTTCAGAAGGTCCTTGCCTACACCGATGCTTAATTTATACTAATAGTTTATCTTAGTTCACTGAAAAGAAAGCTTGTGTGACAATCTGTTTATGTTTTGGAAGAATCTGTTTGATTCATGTCTTCTACTGAGTAACTACTTTGAATATAATGATAGAGTGTGATAGTTATTGTTATTCACTTATTTGGTTATGAAATTTTGTTTCATTTTTTTTCATAAAAGAAAAAAAGAAACCACATGGTGACAGGCACGGGTCCCAGTTTATCATACTGCTGTCAGGCATCCTTCCCACCTTCCTTCCCTATGACACTACCAGGCAACTTTGCTCTCTTTAACTCTGTTTCCCTCTCTCTGGGTCTCTGTCTCAGTGGGGGACTAGGATTGGCGCCTAGCTGTCTGTCAGCACTGAGGTGTGTATGATAGCGGACAAAGGTTGCATTCACGTGAGGAAAAGAACCTACAACTGAGGTGGTTCGCTGGTCGATGGCAAAGGGGACCTCCCCTCCTGACAGCAGGGCAGAGCAGAAGCCCATGGCCCTGAAGCCTGGAAGAGGGAGTTTAACAGATGACAAAATGCTTTGCCTCGGCTTGCAAACCAGGACACAGCTCAGAAGTCCTCTCTGGGCCTCTGTTTCCTCATCTGCTCATAAGAACTCAGCGGTAATTGTACTCTATGGTGTAGTTGTCATGGCCACCACGTCCCAGTACCTTGTCTCATCACACCTCTACTCTGAATTTAGCCCTTTCCTGGAGAACCTGAACTTGGGCCCATAGTTATGGCCACACAGCTGTCATTCTAGCTGAGCAAAGCACAGATTTCCATGGGCAGTTATGGCCACTGGCTTGAAAACCAGGGTCCCCTCCCACAAAGAGGTCCTTCTGTGTCTGACTCTGATACACTTCACAGGGTCAGCCCAGCAGGGACTGAGGGCTGCAAGATACGCTCATGAGATAGCATGACCACAGCACTACAGCTTCTGGCCAACACAGTTAGCTGTAGAATTTACAGTTACATAGGCTGTCCCTAGACTGAGAAGAGAATGTCATGTCACACCTGCTTCCTCCCTGGGGGCCTTTTTATGTCTTGACCGGCTATTCTGATACACCAATTGGGAACCCGTCCTCATCAGTGCAGTGGAGCACTGATTTAAAGGCCTGAAACTCGGAGACTCGGGATATAAACTGTCTCACCATATTTATTTATGCAATTTACCACATTCACATTGCATATAAAAACTTCTCCATATTTTATAATAAAAATTTTCTGTTCTGCAGGCTGCAAGCTGATGGTATTCCTCAGGATCTAAAGTGGAGTTTTATATTTCTTTCACTATCATGAGTGTCACAGGGCTCATCCAAAACTCGGCCTGGATAGGTTTTGGTTGCTTCTTACCACAAAATGAACCTGAAAAGCAAAAGAAGTTTTTAAAACACATAAGCATGGCTATTCAGTCTTCCTCATTTTATTTTTCTTTTTTATCCCATCTTTTTACGTTGAGTCTTCAGTATCAACTCTGTGTGAGTTTCTGGGAAGATTTGTGCTGTGATTTTTCTCTAACCCAGAACAACTCCACTTACCCTATTGCGGGAGTGACGACAAAGAAATTAAGTAGCTTCTATCCGTGTGTAATCTTCTCTGAGAGCCTGGGTATCCACAGACAGCCTTCGACACAGCGTTCACGTAACAGTAGGATCCACGGAGAGTCACAGGACCCCACTCACCACACCACTGCGAAGCCATGCCCCTCCCACCATCGACGCCCTCTCATTCCGGATAGAAGGTCCCCACAAGATCTACTCAAATCAGAACTAAAACGTGCAACAGAGGTCACTGACATTCTAACGCGGGGTGCTCCTTTTTGTGCTGTTTGGCGCAGGAGGACAAACGCCCTCACGGAAGGGAAAGCACAGGCGCTTAAGTCAGCAGCTCACAAAGTGGCTCCCTGCTTACCAGAACCCTTGAATTTCACCCAGCTTTTTATCACTGTCTCCGTGGTATTGAAGAAAAAAAAACTTTCAAAACTGCACGTCTACAGTTCTCCCTTCAAATACACTAATGAGAAGGGCACCTCCTCCCCTCCCCCGGAGCCCACAGAGCTGCAGCCGACAGGGGGGGCGAAGGTGCCTACTTTTGCAAGCCTGAGGCATTTTCCACAGCATTCCCTTTTGTTTCTTCATCACATCCAATCTGGAATTCTTTCTGGCTTCAGACAAAGGTCACTTTGTTTTTTCTCTTCCTTAGGGTATCAGTGAAGCTTCGTGAAGTCCCAGGCCATGCTCGGAGAACTGACCAGAAAGGACTGATTTCAGCACAGAGCCCTGGGAGTCTTTACCCTGTGGCCCTAGAGTTAGCTCATTAGCCAGCCTGCAGCACTACGGGCCCCAGGCAGGCACTGCTCCTGGCTGGCTTCCCAGTTCCCCTCCTTCCCCTCTAAGCTCCAGCAAAAAGCTAGGCTCCAGGCCACGTATGCTGCCTGTCTTCTGCGATCTTGTATCACCCACCTGCAATTTCCTGTCCCTTTGTCTGACTGCTGAAACCTTACCCACTCTTCCCTCATCAGTCCAGCCCCGTGCTCCATACTCCACTCTGCCGCTAAACCCACAAGCACCAAAAATGCCCAACTCCTGGCAAGGCAGTCCACGCGCTCTGACATAGCGCTTTGGCCATGCAGGTTTGTACTGCAACTGCTGTGCACGCATCAGCATCTGCTACGGTGGAGCCCAGATGGGGTGGCCCAGGTGGTGCTGTCAAGCCCTGTATTCTCGGGCCTGCTCTCTGCACCTGGCTGTTCTCAGAGTGCAATATGTTACCCCTGAGCTGAACAGAGCACGGCTGAATTCAACTGAGGTCACCTGTCTCCTCAGACAGAGAAGGTGAAGGGCAAGGGATAAGACCAGAGGGCAGTGGATGGAGAATTCCCCAAATCAGAAAGTTCAGGTATTACAGATGGGCAAATACATAACTTTCTGAACCTCAATTTCCTCAAAAGGAGAAGTACAAGATTATACTATGTACCACTTGAGGGGTCCTCAAAAGTTTGAAACGAGGACAGGACCCAGAGTTCCAGCCCCAGCACAGAAAAAAAAAAAGACATGACATGAGCATATTAAGATTGGCACCATGGTAGTCCTCAACAACGGAGCTGCTGACACAGAGGAGACCTCAGGCTGAGAAGCACCAAGCCAAGAGGCACTGGGGCATCCCACTGCCTCACCAGCAGCATCCTCCATGTCTCGGAGACTAGCTTGTTGGTACCTACACTAGAACTAGTAGAACCACAAGTCAGCCCAAGCCCTGCAAGAGGAAGCTATGAAGCCAAGGTACTGAGGTGCTGGCAGGTCACTGGGCGACACCTTCCTGGGGGGACAGTGGCAGGACCCTCCAGGACTGCACTACTCCTTCAGCCCAGCCCCTCAGTTATACTCCGGAAGCCCTGCTCTGGCTGAGGGGACAGGCCCCTCCCTCTTTCCCCTTGGGCCTCCTGGTGGTCTGCAACAGTATTCCAAGCACTTAAAATTACCCTGAGCCAGCACAGACAATCTCAGAAGCGTGACATGCAAATTAATGCCACATTCAGAACCTGAAACATGTTTTCTATGTCTAAACATCATTTGATATTCAGATGTAATATCCACCCATCCTTCTTTATTTTCAAAGTTCTCTTCCTCCTCCCCCAGCACATATTTATCAAGCCCCACTATGCACAGTGGAACTCTTTCCTGCCACCGTCATGGTTCTGTTGCAAGTTCCTAATGCTGCACCAGGTCGTTGAAGTGTGACAGTCCTCAGTGGCCAGGATATCTTATTTGTCAAGCCTGGTTTACAAGCTGTATGAAAAAAGGTATTGCTAAAACTAAGGAAAAAGTTAGAGCCAATAAACACTCTTACTCCCCTACTGATTCCACCTTGAAAAACTCCACACCCTGCATAAACCTGTCTCACTTTAGAAACACAGAGGTCTTTACTTGGGCACCTGACAGTTTCAATCACTCCCCACACCCCTTGCTTCTGGGAGAGGAAACTTCACTGACAAAGTAGATAATTCTTATTCACTTGCGTACAGCAGCACTCAGCTGAGATTAGGTTTCCCTTACCTTTCCTGCTGCTGCTGCTACTTTTCGACATTACCTCCTAAGGCTTCAACCTGGGCCAATGCGGTGCTTTATCAGTGAGTAATATTCTGGTTCAGCTTATAGGCACTCTTAGCAGCCCACAGACTTTCCTTCACTCACTTCCCTGAGGGTTCTGACCTATGTGCTAAGCATGGGGGGCACTTTTCAGGCCTGTGTTTTCAATGGGCCACGAATGGGTGGGCTCACTCCCTGCTCCTCTTTCTTTAGCTTTTAGTCTAGATGGTGATGGCAAACGTTTTAGAGACCGAGTGCCCAAACTGCAACCAAAAATGCACATATGTATCACAGAGTGCCAACACTGCAATTAAACCTGACTACTGAGCTTTTACTTTAAAAAAATAACTCATACGTTAATATATTTTGTCTTAAAAGAAAACAGCACATGGGCCATAGATTCACCACTACCAGTCTAGGTTACTCTTCCTAGGTTTGTCAGTGGGTGGGTGGATGGATGGATACTGCATTTAAAAATAAAGGATGTTTAAACATAAAAAACATGTTTCAGATCTCTATTTACCATTTTCTCTCCCTCTCTGTCCCCAACCCTCTCTGTAACATGGAAACAAGGACAGTGAAATAGAGAGAAGCGGAGTCAGACAAGAAGAGAAACAAAGCATTTTTCTTTATTCCAATTTCACTGTTTGTCCCTCTTTGTCCATAAAACTCTCTACAGAGAGCTCTGAAGGCTTTCTGAATGGTTTTCAATTCAAACACACAAAAGAAAGAAGCTATTTAAAAATTTAAAACTATAAAAAGGTTTAAGGAGAAAAATGATAAAAGGCAAAAATTCTGATCCACTGGAAGTCAGGAAGAACATCAAAGGAAATAAATTTTTAATCGTTTACTTTTCTTACTAATTATTATAACATAATTGTGTTTGAAAAATAATACTAGCAACAGTGTTTTCAATTATATATGTAAGCGTGTGTGAGTAAAATGAGCGATGGGAGGGTACAAGGGACCAGGAAGAGGAACAAGGATTGCTGTATTTCAGTACTAGAAGGTACTCACACTACCCATGGGGCAGTACAGTCTTACTTGAAAGTGAACTTGGATGGGTATAAACATATAAAACATATTTCAGAGTAACCACTTTAAAAAAGTAAAAACTGACCATAACTAATAATCTAATATGCAAGAGAAAAATGAAACGTAGAACCTTTAAAAAGAGTGCAAAATTTGGTGCAAAACACAAGGTCAACAAAGAAAGAGCAGTCATGTGACCGCAAACACATCAGTGATCACTTTGTACCCAAGACTTAAACCCTACAAGTGTAACACTGGGTTTCACGTCCACATCCCTTAATTTTCTACTGTAAATTGTTACTTTAGAGTAATAGTAGCTGGCTGTGCATCTCAGTGCCTTTTCCTGAGGGATACAGGAAGCAATCTTTATGTTTACCCACTTGATACGATGAACAGCAAGATGTGTGAATGTGTGCAAAAGTGTCAAACTGGGGCCAGGCGTGGTGGTGCACACCTGTAATCCCAGCACTCAGGAGACCTGAGGCAGGAGGATCACTGTGAGTTTGAGACCAGCCTGGGCTACATAATGAGCTCCAGGGCAGTCTCAACTACATAGTGAGATCCTGTCTCAAAAACAAAACAAAACAAAACAAAAGTATCAAACTGGTATTTTCATCCACTTAACACTCACTTTGACAGATTTTGCGTATGTTTACCTGAGCATCACAGAAGGTGTAACACACACACACCACTTGAAGATTTATTTCTTTAAAAGTTTTCTTTTAATTTTTCTACAGAAAAATTCAGCACAATTGTGCATGAAAAATTATATTTGCAAGTTCTGGAGGACAAAAGTGAATCATCGGATTATCCATGATGATCCATTATGGTAAGACACCTGTTTTCACAACGAAGAGCCACGGTGGTGCATGATGATGGTGATGATGACTTTGACATTGGCCATGTGAGCCGAAGTTCTTGTGACAGGGAAATGGAGCGAGAATTTACTGATACACAGGGAATGCAGATCTCCTTGATTCAGATGATGAAGATAACAGCAATGTGAGTATGTATTTGACTAGTTGAAATGTTGCAAAATGGCCCCACAACCAAATGGAATAATCCAATGTTAGAACCAGGTCCAGAAAATATAGTGAGGATCTTGGCAGGGGTGAAACCTACTGCACAGAATGCCAGCACTGCCATTCAAAGTTTGAAATTGTAACAGAAGAAAAGCTACAAGATACTGTGCAATATATGAAGGCTGAAATATAGGTAAGATGCTCTGCCTGCACCAATAACAATACTAAAAAATATATTTACTATGACACCTCACTAGCTGAACTGAAAGCATTCCCAGGTCTGCTCTACTTAGCATGGATTTTGCAGGGTAACTGCAGGGATGTAAAAGACTTATGGAAAAGCAGTGGGTCAAAATATGGCATAATAAATTATGCCCTTGTAGATGCAAAGACTTATTATGCTTTCAATTTAGAAATTTATCCTGGAACTCAGCCATCAGGTCCTTATTTGTATAGTAATAAACCCAATGATGTTGTGAACAGACTTGTTGCTCTAATATCCCAAACCAGTCAGAATGTATCATCCAACAATTTTCTTTACCAATTTCCAATTGATGATACATCGCTAACATAGCAAAAGTTGACAAGTGCAGGAACTGTATGCAGGAACAAAGCAGAAATTCCATGAAAGGTTACAATTTCAAACAGAGAATATTATGGTACAATCTGGATTTCAGAAATATTTACATTGGTCTTGTATATGGAAAACAAAAACACAAAATCAAACTGACAGTGCTGATAATCAACATTGCACCATAATGGAAATACTGATAGAAGAGCCTCAACAACACAAAAGCCTGAGATAGAAACTTTCTACAGCAAAACCAAAGGCAGAGTAGATGTTGTAGAATAATTATGCAGCAACTATAATGTCACTCAAAATACAAAGCATTGGCCAGTGGCTTTGTTTTACTCAATCCTAAATATATGTGGCACATGATAGTTTACAAAGAAAATACCGAGTGCAAAATTCCATGGAGAAATTTTCTTAGAGGATTGGGGTTGTAACTCATGAGAAGTCATTTGTAGCAGAGGAAAAACAAAACGTTTCTGCCCAGGGAACTATGCAAAAAAATCATGGAGCACACTGGTGAGCTGACAGGTGAACAGGCAGGTGTAGCATTCCAAAGACCTGCTAAGACAACAGGGAAACCAAACTGTGCACCACAAGAAAGGCAAGAAAAGAAAAACGTGCTATTAGTGTAAGTGATACTTGTGTTTGGAACACTCAGTTCTCATGTGTGAAGACTACCCTGAGTGTGACAGTTGAAGCAATGATTATTTCTGTGGGAGACTTTTGTTTGCATTTACACTGTAAATACACGCAGATTTATATTTCTGATGTTATCTTTTAGGTTTTGTAAACAACTACACAGCTGATGTAAAAATGTTGGTTTCTAAGCATCCATTACACATTTTATTTTATTGATACTGTATTTACCTACTAAGTGCACTTTGTATTACACAGTAGGAAGCTCCAGGAAGAGAAAAGCAGGAAGAGAAGCGACAAGACCGGCCTACCACATAGACTTCCTTTTGTGATGCAGTTGAAGCAAAGGTCATTTCCATGGTAGACTTTTGTTTGTGTTTACACTGCAGTTCACATAGGTTTTTATTTCTGATATTACCTCTAAGCTTTTGTAAGCAAGTAAACAGGTGATGTGAACGTGTTGATGTCTATTCTGAGCACTCATTACATATCTGACATTTTATTTTATTGGTATCTTATTTTCTTATTATCTAGGTGTGATGACTGAAGTAAATATTATTTTTTATACAGCACTATTGGTATGTTTGTTGGTGTTCATACAGAAACTTATTTCTGGTGTTATCTTTTAGGTTTTGTAAGCAAGTACACAGCTGATGTGCAAATACTAATTTTTTGTCTAAACACATAATACATATTTAGTATTTTATTTTATTGACATTTTATGTTCCTGCTATCTAAACATCATATAATATAATAACCTCCTGAAAAAATAGAAAGATCAGCGAGATGTCAAGTGTGTCCTACAAAAAGGCCAGGTAAGGAAAAAGCACCTGCACTGTCAGCGGTAAGTGTATGGAACACACTGTGGTCCTATGTGAAGACTGCCAAAGTATGAAAATTGAAGTAAAAATATGTTTGTAGAGTGCTATGAGCATTTTCATTGTAGTTCATATAGGAATTTATTTCTCCTGTTCTTTTTTAGACTTTGTACACTAACATCAGTTGATGTTGAAAATTTTGATTTTTATAAATATTTTTATAAATATTTTATAATTTATTTTAAAACAAATATTAAAAATGAAATACTTTATGATTTTTCTTGTTATGCACTCATTCTTTAATATAATAAAACTAAAATTAATAATTCATCAATAGAAATATTTAAAAGAATAAAATAGGTTTTACACATGCATGTTTCTGTGACATAATGACAAAAAATGTGTTACGCTTCATCAAGGAAGGTATACAGCTGAGAAACTAGCACATGAAAAGTCCCACATCAAGCATCAGCAACATGATTTGAATGTGTCACTCAAAGTTAACCCCTAGTGTAACACTGTTGAGAAAGAGGACTTTTGAGAAAAGACTGGGTCATGATGAGAGCATGTATGGATTAACGTGGTTATCCCAGGAGTAGGTTTATTGTCTGAAGAATGTGTTTGGTGTAAAATCAAGTTGGTCCTCTTGCTCTCTCTCATCACATGATATAATTTGTGATGTTATTACAAAGCGAGGCATCCCTCCCAAGGTACAGCCACTTAATCTTACACTTCTCAACCTCCAGAACGGAGGAAATGAATCTGTTCTTCATAAATTATCCTGTCTTTGGTATCCTGGTGAAGTAGTACAAAATGGACATGACATACATCACTGGGAAAATATAAAATGACAAGGAGAAACCATTACATACATATTAAAATGGTCAAAGTCCAGAACACTAACAACACCAAAAGCTGGTGGGGATGTGGAGCAAGAGGGTTTATGATTCATCACTGGTGGCAATGTGCAATGGTACAGCCACTCTGGAAGAAGTTTGGTGGCTTGTATAAAACTAAAAATACTTTCATCACACTATCTAGCGCTTACATCTCTTGCTATTTTCTGAAGGAATTGCAAGCCTATGTCTAAGTACAGCTTGCACGTGGATGTACACAGAAGCTTTATTCATATTTGCCAAGACTTACAAGCATCAACTTTCAGTAGGTAAATGAATAAACTATGCTACATCCAGAAAATGGAATGTTAAAATTTTTTTCAGGTACATTTTAAATTTTTCTTAGTACATTTTTGCAGTACATAATGATTAAACACATCATGGGGAATTGGTACATATACATAACACATTTTAATTATTTCAATGTCCCTCTCTCCTCCTTTCCTTCCCTCATCCCTCCATCTCTTGATCTCCTTCCCATTTGCAAAAGATCTATCTCCCTGCTTCCTATTATTTGTCTTTTATTTTGCTTTTTAATTTATTTATACTTTGGATTTCTTATGTAAGAGAACTCATGTAATATTTAAGCTTGTGTGTCTTATTTCAGTTAACACAGACTCAAGGTGCATTCATTTCCCCACAAGTGACTCAAATGTCTCCTTTATGGCAGAGTAGTATTCTACCGTATATAAATACCAAATTTTCTTTAACTATCCAATCACCTATTGATGGAAATATATATGTATATTCCTTCTGGGATTTAGTTATCATGAGTTGTGCTGCTATAAATATGAGTATGTACGTGTTATGGCTTGTGAATAGATGTCCACCACTACCACCCACAGCCTCATGCACTCAAAGATAGGATTTTTTGGAGGCACCTAGATCTGGAGTGTGTGACGCTGGGATCAAGGGTGCGTGATTACTAAATTAGTCCACGCAATGGTTTGGCACAGTTCCAGAGGGGATAATGGGAAGGCCCTCCCTGGTGTGTGTGTTACCCACCCTAAGGGTGGATAGAATATAAGGCACAGACAGGGGACTGTGGAAGTCACTTGTTGCTTGGTGCTTCTTTGCTGCTTCACAGATTTGCCGCTTACCTCCTTTAACTTTGAGAGTCAGGTATTTTGTCTCAGCAACAAGAAAAGTAACTAAGACAGCATGTATCACCATAATGTCTTTAACTCTTTCAGAAAGATACTTAGAAAGGGAATAGCTTGGTTAAATTGAGCTTCTATTTTTAGTCTTTGAGGAAACTCTGCAGTGATTTACACAGTGGTTGTACTAGTTTACATTCCTACTAACAATATAGAAGAGTTCCCTCTTCCTGAAGCCTTGCCAGCATTTGTTATTATTTGATTTCTTGATGATAGCCTTTCTTTCTGGAGGAAAGTGGAATCTCAGTATTGTTTTAATTTGCATTGCTTGAATAGCCAGAAATGTTGAATACTTTTTCACACAGTTATTGGCCATCTGTATTTCTTCCTCTGTGAAGTGTATATTTCAGTTGTCTATTTTTTGATTTCATCTTTTAGTTAAGGGGTATATTTTGAGTTCTTTATATATTATAGATATTAGCCCTTTGTCTAAGGAATAGCTGGCAAAACAATTACCCATTTTATATGTTTTCTCTGCATTCTGTCAGTTGTTTCCTTTGCTATAGAGAAGCTTTTAAATTTGATATAATCCTATTTATTGATTCTTGCTGTAATTTCTCGTGTAATTGGGGTTCTGTTTAGAAAGTCTGTGCCTATGCCTATGTTTTCAAAAATTTTACCTATTTTATCCTCCAGCATATTTATTATGTATCTGTTGTAATGTTTAGATCTTTAGCAAACTTTTATTTTACTTTAATACATGGTGAAGATATGGGTCTTCAGTCTTCTGCATGTGGATGGTCAGTTTTTGCAGCACTATTATTCAGTGCTAAAAGTAAGAGGTATCAAGCCATAAAACAAATGGGGGAGATAGTTAAAAAATCATTATTGAAGGCTATGGTGAAGCCAGGAAGGAGTAGAGACTTTTTTTAAGAAAGTGAAATTATGTGTCTGATACTATAATGTCAGATATACGTCATCAAGCATTTGTTCAAACCTACAGAATGTATGACATCGATAATGAATTCTAACATAAACTATGAATTCTGCATGATCATCACGTGCAAATACAGGGTTATTAACCTTAACCAACAGGTCGCTTTGCAGAGTATATTGCTTATGGGGGAGGCTATACATGTGTGGGGCAGGAATTGTATACAACATTTCTGTCTCTTCCATTCAAGTTTGCCATAAACTAAACTAGCTCTTAAAAAAAAGTAAGGTTCACTACCAATAAGCAACATTAGTGTATCTCGGAAGTGATAAATAAATTATTAAATCAATCGACATCTTGATTATTTTCATAGTCTACACTATTGATTGACTAGCTTTGAGTATTATAAGCACAAACACAACTTAAAATATTCAGCCAACTATTTATCTGTCACGAGGTTAACCTCCAGAATATATAAGGTACTTGAATGACTTAACAACAACAGCAACAAAAAACACATAATCCATTTGAAAATGGGAAAACACTCTGAATAGATACTTCTCAGAAGAATAAGACAGCCATTTGAAAAATGCTCAATATTATTAGCCATCAAGAAAATACAACTCAAATCCACAAGGAGATACCCTCCCACCCCAGTGAGAATGGCTGTAAGAAAGAAAGAAAGAGAAAGGTGGCATGCTATAGAAAAAAATGGAACACTTATGGTGGAAGGGAATGTAAATTAGTACAATCATTATGAAGAACAGTATGGCAATTCCTCAAAAAACTAAAAATAGAGCTACCACAGGATCCAGTTTTCTCCTACCAGATATGCAACAGAAATGAAATCAGCAAAACAAAGAGATACGTGCACAGCCATGGTTATGGAAGAACTATTCACAGTAGATAAGATATGAAATCAACCCAGATGTCCATCTACAGATGAATGGACAAATAAATATGGTGTCTATTGACATGGAACACTACTTAGTCATAAAGAAAAATAGACCCTGTTCACCTCAGATGGAACTGGAGGGCACTATGTTAAGTGAAATAAACCGGGTGCAAAAAGATGAATATTGCATATTCTCACTTATATGTGAAAGCTGAAAAAAGTCAACTTGAAGGTAGAAATAGATCAGTGATTAATGGCAATTAGGAAAGTTATACATGTAGGGCTGCCGGAGAAAGAGAGGTCAGATACCATAATGTACATGACTGTATGGGAATATCACATTGAACCCTATTAATATGTACAGTTAATGTCAATAAAACATTTAAAAATAAACAATAAAATAAAACATAATTTTAAAAGGCCACAAAGGGTGATTGTGTGGTAGGTTTATACTTAGTTAAGACCAATATTTCTCAAATGAAAGTAAAAGGAGAAATTCTCGTGTATTTACAGATCATAATTCTAAAGTACTTAATGAATGCTTCATGAGAAAAAGTAATTCTAGCCGGGGATTTAGCTCAGCAGTTTGGTGGCCTGCCTTGCAAGTGCAAGGACCCGAGTTCAATCCCCGGTACCAAAA
>NW_022900930.1:2016315-2056375 GCF_012274545.1 Fukomys damarensis | reverse complement strand
AAAAAAAAAAAAAAAAAAAAAAAAAGGAAAAAGTAATTCTAAATCAGTCTTTTTCTAAAAATTATCTTCTGATTTTTATCATGGAAGAGGGGAAAACTTTCTCTGGTAAAATATATGTATTAAAAATTATCATTGAAAAACAAAAAGTCAAAAGTCCACCAAAAAACACTCAGGACTACATTTGTGTGTCAAGGTTTGAGAAACGTAGCACTAAGCTTTTTTGTCCTGAGCAGTTCATTGCTCAGCAGGCAGATACCAAGTGTCACTAGCAGGTTTGTTTATTTCTGTCATTTCTAATTCAGGGAATTAGAAATGGTGTTATTTCTTGATGACAGACAGCTCCTCACGATCACACACATGACAGACGCCCAGACAGGAAAGCAGGACTGCTTGTAATCTGAACTTGAGCAGCCTTAATTCTCAGTATGACATAATCACAGTTTAAATACATTCTATATACAAATTTTGTCTACAGAAATCACACAAGTAGTTCTTTCCAAGATTTTCATATTTAATTAAGAGAGAACAAGTCAAGTTCCTACTGGCTTTTCTTTGCATTTTCTTTCTGAGCAAGCCATTTTGCATCTGAGTGACGGATAGCACACTATGCTTCTCTTACCGTATGCACCTTTCTCGTTTGTATGGTTGTCATTTCTGTTACTGTTTTAACTCCCAACCCAAAATGAATGCACAATTTTCATCTGAGAATCCCTGGAGTGTGGCAAAATAGAATCTATTATACTACATTTACACAATGTAGACATTCAAAAAATATGTTGGAGAATAAATTCAGGCAAAACATCGGGGCTGTTTACCACCGGATTCGTAGCTCAGAAGAAAATGCTCTGAAACAGCTGCAAGTCACCCACCTCCTAGGGTACTATGCTTCTTGACTGACCTAAATACAAGCGCACTGATCACTGCGTCCTTCTGTACTTGGTATTTCAAGAGTAAGTGCAGTAAACATAATTTCATATTCCTTTGCTCAGAAAGCATTTCATGAAAAATTCTAAGTGCCAGAAACCCAGGGAACAAAAGATTAACTTCAAAACTTTGTTTACTTCTCAACAGATCAGAGTATTGATCAGTTCACAAATACTATCACCAGTATTGCTTATCTCAGGCTTGCCGGGCATCCAAAAATGTTCGGGTCTTAAAGTGCTAGAGTCAGAAGTCCATTTGGTGACTTTTTAGTGCCACTGGCTTATCAGCCTTAGACTTTTACATCATTCACTTCAAGCAGGGTCTTGTCTTTCCACTAGTAGAGTGTCAAAGGGAAGTGACCTGACTAATCCTTGTGCAATAACATAATCATGGTAAGACACCCTTTAAAGCAGGAAGACTTTGTTACCGTGTAGTTTATTATTATACAGATTGGGATAAGATAAATGTCAAATCATGTCTCTGGGTTAATATAATTCTATAGATTGAAAAGCGGACAGGGGAAAATAATAGCTAGCAGGGAATACTTCAGAGGGGTCACCAACAAAACAAAGAGGATATTCTATAATACTTTCCTTTCTTTAAAGAAAATAAAACTTTCTTTGCATCTAAGGAGACTATTGAAACAAACTCTTTCAATAAAGAGTATCATAATACTTCTTTTAAAATGTGGCAATAAAAATATAGTTTAAGGGTGAACTTGAAAAGAAAGAGCATATTTTGAGTTTTTATTAGAGGTATTTGATAGGTAGTTTAGCAATGAATGTTAACATCTTTCAAACAGTTGGGAATAAAACTGTTTCAAGCCAAAACTCTCCTTGACTTTCCGACACACCAAGTTTTAAATTACACTGCACATCCTCAGAGGAGCTGCACTACTTGCAAAATAAGGTGCTTCACCTGGGAGGGAAGAGAGCTGCTGTCACAGTCCTGCACCAAGCATCTTCCCCAGGGAAGGAAACAAAAATGAGACAGAAGGAGAAAGCAAGTTAGAGAAATGGGAAAAGAAAATCAGAAATGTGAAAGAAGATAAAAAGAGGCCAGAAAATATAATCTCCAAAAGGGTGCTTTTCCTGGATATCTAAAACCTGCTATTTATGAGATCTTCCCTATGTCAAGACACAATGAGGAAAGAAAAGAAATTAAAGGCATGACCCTCTCCTTCAACATGATTACAATTTAATTCAAAAATAATGATTAAATGTTGAAAGAAGAATAGAGGGGAATAAAGAGATCATTAAAAATCAAATTACACAATGATAAGTGTTTTCATGGTTTACATATTTATTACATTACCTTGGTCTGGAATTTTAAAGTGAAAATTGTTCTAAAATTGAACAAAAGGATAGATATTACTTTTTAAAAATAAGATGACTGAATACTATAAAGACCATTACTTTTTCTAATTGATTCTTAAAATTGATACAATTTCAATTAAGCTTTTAACTGGATTGGGAACTTATTCAAACATTTATATGCATCAAAATGTATATGCTGCATACATAACTGAGTGAACTCTACAACAAAAGAGGAAAGAGATGTGATTTTTTTCCTCTCTTAAATATGAAGATATGATACCATGGCATAGTAATAAAACAGAATGGACTATCCTAGATCAGTATGAGTAGAATCATGGAACAAAATAGAAAGAACAAATTGTAACTCACATGTGGAAAATTAACACATGGCAAAGATTACACCCCGAATAGGTCAGAGAATAGATTGTACAAGGTGGTTGAAAAGTTGGTTTATTGTAATTGGAGAGAAATCAGAGCAGACGCCTACCTTACAAAACATAGAAAGGCAGGCTCCAAACAGATAAACAGGTGAGTATGAAAAGCAGAAATGCCAAATCAATGACAGTATAATCAATGGTTTTGCAATCTACTTATTAAAAAAAGACTTCTTAAACTAAAGGGCAAAACATTTATTAAATGTTTCACATAAAATTATTAAGCTTAAAGTTGATAAAGAGTTTCATGAACAGATACAATAAGATGACCGAATGGAAGAAGACATTTACAAGGTCTCAATCTAATACAGAATATATGAGAAAAGAAAAAAGAAAAATACAAGGATATCAGGAGAAAAATTGGTAAAGGTTATGCACAGGAATCACGAAAAAAAGTAAAGGAAATGGGCTATAACATATACAAAAATGTTTTTTCAAATTTTATAATGATTAAACAAATGCAATTTAAGATAATAAGATATTAAATATCAGCAAGATTAGGAAAAAGTTAGAAGGCTGAATAAAGTGAGTTACTGGCCAGGACATAAGGATATGGAAACTCTCATGTACCAATGGTACGAGAGTAGAGCCAGGGTTAGTTAAACTGAGAAGCAACGTCCCTATGCTGCAGAAACTCCACTCTTGGCTGTGTTCCCTCTCAGATAAATTCCCATACAAGTTCTTCAGTGACTGTACTAAGGATTTTTGTCCCAGCATTGTTTGCATTACTGGGACACTGGAAGCAATATGCATATCCACACCCCGAGAAATAGGAAAATCAATTTAATTGATCCTCAGTATAGTAGTCAGTTTCCCGTCACTGGGACAAAATAACCAATACCACATCTTAGAGGAGGAAAGGTTCTCTTGACTCACAACTTTCAGGGGGTTCAGTCTAAGGTCACCTAGCTTCAAGGCAGAAGCAGCATGGTAGAAAAAGCTGATAGAAGAAAGTTGCTCATATCACATCAAGCAGGAAGCAGAGAGACAGAAGGAAGGGGCCAAGGACACAAATATGCACTTCCAAGTCACATGCCAGTGACCCACATTCAAGCAAGACCCACATTCAAGCAAGTCCCACCTCCCAACCCATGAGACTTTTTTGGGACTTTTTAGATTCAAACCATAATACACAGTATGGAGTGCTATGTAGCAGTTAGAAGAAATCAGATGTACATATAAGAATGTGGATATTTTTAGGAACATAATGCTGATTGAAATAGCAAGATAAGAATCGCTTTCACACCACAGGCCATTTGTATGTGTGAAAATATTTGTTTACAAATATTCATCATGACATCCTTCCAAAGAGCACACTCTGGAAATACAGCAGAAGAGTCACTTCAAAGTGGAGAAACCTGACAGTCCCCACCTTGGCCTGGGGTTTAAGGTCAACTACAGCAGTAAGTATGATGATAGCGAGAACCCTTGAGGTGGTATGGTTAGAAGGGCTAACTTGGGCTTCATGGTCTTCCCTCCAACAACACACAAGCTAGTCCAGTCAGTAGAAAAACATCAGACAAAACCCAGTCAAGAGTCATTCTACTGAACTGACTAGTGATCCTTGACACCACAAACAACTTAATGGCTATACATAGTGCAAAATTCTGGATGTGATCCTGGGACAGAAAAAGGATAGGAGGAAAAATTAAGGAAATCTGAATATAGTTTAGACCTGACACTTTATAATGTATGATGTATAGTAACAATACATCAAGATTGCTCCACTAGCTGACAAATTTGCCATGGCAATGTAAGATCTTAACAGGAGGGGAAACTAGGTCAAGGGTATGCAGACATATTCCATACTTTGTTTAGAACTTTTCTCTAAATCTATTCTAAAATGTTAAAATAATATTTTAAAAACTCCATGCCTACTAAGCTATATATATATATATTTTTTTAATGAACTTGTACAAATAAAAGACATATCAAATCTAGTAAAATGGTCACCCATGGGGATGTAGAAAGGGGATGGGGGAGAAGAAGGGATAAAAAAGAAGAAGTCCTTAACCTCCCCATGTTACAGAAGAAGGAATAAAGTCAGGAAAGAGGATTGTGGGGTTTAGTTAACACTGTACTCACAACACCAGCCTTCTGACCCTGAGCATACAAAAGGCTCTTTTCTTAACCAATCTCTGCTCTGAGAACAAACTAAGAGCAAATCCACTTCAGGGATAGGAAATGGGGAACTCTGCAGGTGACCCCAAAGGGAGCATGGACCTTTGCATGAAAAAGAAAAATAAGTTGCCTGGGGGCTTTTGAAGGAAATACAGCATGTGAAGGGCTCCCTGGGCTCAAAGATGGGAGCTGGGTTTAAGGCCAAAGAGAACTGGGAATTAGGACAAGCTGCAATGCTTAGGGCAAATCCTCGAGGAGTTGAGCTTACAGAAGAAAGAATCATTGACAATATGTCAGTAGGATGTGGAACTCATGAAAACCACCAAGGAGTAAGATTTTTTTGAAGCAGAAGGCAGGGAAGCTTCCCAAGACAGGGCTAAAGGCAGTGACCCCAAGGCTAGAAAAGGCACTTAAAGGTGAAATATCTGTGGCAAAGAAGAACTCTGTTCTGTTTTTCTCCTATTTTCTTAGTAAAAACCGAAAATTTTCAGAAGAATGTAAGAGCCTTTCCAGAAACTTGTAGGCACAGCGATGGCAAAGACAGTCTCAGGGCAGAGGAGAGTTGACAGGATGGAGGGAGAGGAGCAGCAGGTATGGAGAGGGGCTCTTTGACCAGGTACTTCCTGACCAGGTCCATTAGCTCAGTACAGCACCATCAAAGAAAGTGATGTAATTCAAAATTAGAGAAATTCTACTCAAAATCAGTTCATCTCAGAAAAGCATTAAGTAAATTAATTAAATTCTCAATTCACAGAGAACAAGGAGAGCACATGGTTTTCAACACCTCTGAGCATCAGATGAAATTTGGGTAAAGACACATGGTTCAGATTAACACTCAAGCTCACTACTTAGGCTGTTTACCCTTACGCTATTTACCCTCTGCTTACTAATATGTTTTTGGAAAAATTAACAATCCCAGATGGATTAGTTACTTGGGGGTCAGGAAGGCACATGTCTTCGAGTGAATCCTAAGGATGAAGAAAATGGTCACTGCTAACAGCCAATCTACACAGGCCAGGATCTGCGAAGAGATGCGAACTCCACTCAACAAATGGTTCAGGCAGAATGGAGTTCTTCTACCTGAGTTCTAGCAAGGCTACCAATGGATTGATAAGCAACCCTTTACAAACTGTGATATAACTACAGAGTGCCAAAATTGAAACAAATTTAAAACAAGGCAACAGCATGCTTCCACATGTGAAAAACATAAAATGGAAAATCTAGTTACATCTATATAAATAGAAAATATCAAAGAAAACTGGTCATGCTGGTTTGTTGAGAAGACCTGGGCAGCTAATAAACAGGAACGCTGAGAGCCTTTTAACCTTTTGCACTTCTCATGCCTCACGCTTATTGAATTGCGAGTTCATCGTCTTTTCAAAAAATGAATAAAATGTTAAGATTAAATGATTAAATATTTGCACATTTATATTCTACCACTTTCTTTAAAGACTTCAAGACATAAAAAATATATCTAAATATACAAAAGGATAAAAATTAGAGACACAATTTTAAAATAAAATAAGGGAAAGAGAACAGTAAGACCCCAAGGTAGAGTGAGCACAATAAGTGCACACCTGTCCCCCCAGCTGCTGGACTTGACCACGCATTTGGTGTTGAAACACAATCAGAGTTAAGAGTCTATAAAAACCTGGCCACTCAGAACAGGCACAGCATTTGCAATTAATGTGTCTTTCATACAAGCACCACACAGTTTGTTTCAGTTTCCTGCCTAATGTTAATGAAATGGACATCAGCTTCATGGCAGCCCCTAAACATTCCATTTCCAGAGCTATTTTTGTGCCTCTGTATGTCAGACCTTTTCCACTGGATATCGTAGCCTTCACTGTTTCCTTAGCCCAGTTTCATTTTTTCCTGATCATCCAAAGAAGCAAGCTTCTTTGACAGTAAAAAGCAAACACAGGGTTGAGTTCCCAGTGATGCAATGGAGTGTGGGAGGATATACCACTGCACTTGGAGGCCTGGCCCTTACAGAGCCCTCATTTCTATCAGCCCCCATGATGTTGCTGGATTTTGATAGGCAGAGGAATGGCAGGACCAGAGATGAGTGCTCCTCTGTCAGCTGGAATGCTGAATAGTTTTGGCACAAAATACTCAACTTGTCTACATGGGCTATAATATGCATGAAAAATAAAGTTTTATTTCTAAGATGCTTAGAGTACTGTGGCCTATTTGATTAACATGGAAACTGAGAGCATCCCTAACAAAAGGCTTAAACTACTGACAGAGCAGATGGATGGCATATGGGGGTGGGCACAGATACTACAGGTACAGGATGCGTAGTTCAGTGGCAAAATCCTGGCAGGACTCCTATCACAATCTGTGTAAAGCACAATGCCCGACTTGAGCTCACTGCTATGATTTGTATCTAGATGCCCCCTTCAAAGCTCTGGGGAGGTGAATGGATCGAGGGGCTTGCGATACTCAATGGATTAGACCACTGGTTAGAGCTAAATGTGCTGTTGAGAAGCGAGGCCTGGTTGGAGGAGGAGGAGGATCAGTAGGGTGTGGTCTGGAAGGGTCTGTGGCCCCCCAGATCTCTCTCTTCCTGCTGCCAGGCCATGGGCTGTTTCTCCTCATGATACCATTCTGCCATGCTTCCTACTGTAGACCAAATAAACTTTTCCTTCTTTAACTTGTGGGTGTCAAGTATTACGTCTCAGTGATGAGAAAGTAACTGAGATGCTTACATGTTAGGAAATTGAATGCTTCTATTCTAGGAGGTAGAGACAGTTTCAGAAGAATTGGAAAAGGAGAAACAATATTTGAATGCATATTGTTTGTTACTAATTATCTCTTATAGATATTCATCAGCTTCTTCATTAAAAAATCTTAGAATGTAATTGACTCATTAGAAGACAGAAATAAAATAAAATAGAGATAATCCAGAAATTTGAGACCTAGAAAGGTGGAAGACTTTTGACAACTACATCTATACAGCACACGTGAGAAAGACATTTTAGAAGACAGAGTATGCTGTAAACCAGTAAGATCCCTCAGTCTAACTTCAGGCTAAGGATTTATCTCAGTGGTGCTGCTGCCTGCCTAGCAAGTGCAAGGACCTGAGTTCAATCCCCAGTATCAAAATAAATAAGTAAATAAACAAATAAATAATAAAACTTCAAGGTACCCAATATTAAATTTAAAAAGAAAGAAGCACAGTGGTAAGGAAGAAATAAAATAAAACACACTTGAAATTGTGTCACAGAGAATTGTATGGTTCCTGAAACAGAAATTTTTAAAAGAAAATAAATTATAAGCTTTCTATATTGTCAAGAGACACATTACTAAAAAGATTATGCTACTGAATTTGAAATCTTAGAACATTTCAGGGAGACTTCTTTGACTGATCTGCAAAGAAAAATTAATAAAACTGCTCTGGTTAAATTCACAGCACTGTCTCTGGGCAAGCCTGTTACACTCATCTCAAGAGGGAAGTGGTGTAAGAAAGAGGCAGTTCCCAGAAGCTTATAGGACCCAAGGTCCATTTCAAATGCAGCCAGGGGAAAAGAGACAGCAAAGAGCTCTGGAGGACAGTGCCCGAGGGCGCTGGACAATGAGCGAGAAAGTCTCTCCCAGAGGGCACGATCAGGTTCTACTCAGGGAACTTTTCCCCTCACTGGAAAGAGAAAATTCCGAATGTCTGCCCTACAGGGTGCTAACTTTGCAGGGGACCAGTAACTGTGTGCACTCCTTCTCCTCACCCCTTCTGTTTCTGAAGAGGACATGTCACTCCTGTCATCACTGCCCTACTGTGTAAGCGGAGGGGTTTTACATTTCTCTTTGGCTCAGAGGTCACTAAACCAAGAAGTGTCCCAGCCCCAGTCCATAGAGAGGTGTTCTCCTGGAGACATAAAATTCCAGCTGCTCACAGTGCTTGGGAAAAGAACAGAAATTGTTCCTGTGGAGAGGAGATGCGTGTCACACAGGAAGAATGAAATGGGTCATCAGTGTCCAGAAAGACGGACTGTGACAGATGATACCATACTTTCGTCGAGTCCCCTCCTTCTCCCACACATTTAAGTTATGCTGTCCACTTATTCCCCACAGGTAGGTGAGACCACATGGCAGAGTCCCAGCCATAGGGTTATGGCCTGGCTCCTACTGTCCGCTGAGTGACAGCACCTGTGCTCAGCAGATGAGCACCAGAGCTGCACAGCACACGGGACACATTCTTAACCAGTGAGCACCACGCCCGTTGTCTCAGCGCCGCTCTTGTCAATGAGCTCATCTTGAGCGGAGTCTTCTTCAGCCGATTGTTTTCTACTCCACTGCAGCCTACTTCCTTTTTAGCAATTCCTTTCGGGTGCTGCTGAACTGCTTGAACTAACAGTAAGGATAAGAGACAAGGTAACCACGTTGGACCTGCTAGAATAAAACAAAAGAAAATTTAAAACTACGGATTTTACGCAGTCTCCCATGAAAGAGCCAAGGAAACAGAAGTGCTGAGTCACAGGCAGTCAAGAGCAGTTAACACCCTTCAAAATTACGAAGAACACCAAGAATTGCGTCAGCCTAGGCCGATGCACCAATAGTTTTAATAACAGTGTCAAGCAGACGTTAAACATGCCATAAATTCAGTGGATTTGTGACACTCAAATAAAGTGTAGTGAAGAAAAGGCCTCTCATCAGGACAAGGAACCTCACTGTCTTTGCCTTGGTAGCAGGTACTTCTTTAGCAGCAGGTCACCCGCAAACCTAGTGAGCTCAGACACCGCTGAAGCTCAACTACTGCAATGCCAGGCAGCACTGACAGGCTTCAGAAACACTGCCTGTTCTGGTGTCCAAATGCTCACCCATCAGAAAAGGTGCTCAGGCACGAGACAAAAGAATAAACAGGGAGGCCAAACTGGCAGAGTAGAGACCACAGCAGCATCTTCAGGACCTAGCTAGAATCAAGCTGGAAAGCAACTTGCTGCAGAGAATAAAAGCAGATGTCTAGAATTGGGAGGGAGCTGACAGGACAACTAGAAACTGAGAAGACGCTGGAGAAAAACACAGAAAAGAACGAAGCCGTCTGGAAAGGTCACACCAGCTCTTGTGGAGGGGACCTGTCTCCACCGACACAAGGTTAAATCCAGAGAGGAAGGATCAACAGCTCCAGGGAGAAACAACAAACCAAGCAGGCAACACAGGCTCAAGGAAAGCCCAAAGCTACTACAAACTGCAAAATCAGTGCGCTACTTCGAAAAAGACTCCTTCTGCAAGGCAAGTTAAAGTCGGAGAAGAAATCCAACCCTTGTCAGATCTGAGGGGATTTAATCAGGAGCCAGTTTGGGGAGGGGTTCATGGTTCCAGGCTGAGCTACACAACAAGTACCTCAGGGTCTCTTGGCCACCCTGCCACAGTGAGTACAGGGGAGCCAGCCACAAGAGACAGCCACAGAGATGGAAGGCTAAACACAGACCCTGAGAAACTTGGAACTGAGTTCTGAAGGCCACAGGGGCCTCACCCTCTGTGGTGAGAAGCCAGGCCAGACATGTGTCTCTCTTGGAGGGAAGTGGGTCTGACAGTGCTGGTCTGCCTCATACCCACCACCACCACCATCACTGCCTAAATCAGCACAGAACTCAGTGGTCTTTGTTTTTACCATCTACCAAGTGAGCAAGGACACGGCCTGCCTTGGACACTCGCCACAGCCTGAAAGGGTCCCCAGAGCAGAGGGGCACCTCACAAAACCACAGAACACAGGCTAGCAGAGCAAACTGTGACCAGGTGAACAGAGGCACGTGGAAAGTAGGCGTTGTTAGAGTCACTACAGCCGCCGGGAAGACCCCATGCGCCATCCATGCCAGGTGGGGAAAGCGAGGCACGACTCAGCATTCAAACACAAAAATATGAGTATGGAAACCAAGTAAGCAGTGACTCAGTATTACTCCCCTGTATCTGCTGGATGCCAGGACTATAGACTCCAGAAAGGAATCATCCATTCAAAAGCACAGATGAATTTTTTAGGACTTATTGCTTTTCATCTTTTTTTTTTCGTTGCTTTTTGAGGTTTGAGGGGTCCACATCTTTTTTTTTTTTCTTTTTTGATATGTTTCTTCTAATTTATTATTTTTATTGTAATAATATTTTTAATTTAAATATTCACCATATATTTTCATTACACCTTGTAAAATATTGAGATAGTGCAGAAAATAAAGTATAATTATAAGGGAAAATGCAGAGAAAATAGTACACAATTAATTTCTATCCAAAATGTTAAATGTTCTAAATAGAAAGTGGAATGCATTCTAAAAAAGTCTCACCTGATGTCAACTACAATTAGTAGCACATATGGCAAGGGTATGAGGTGGGGGAAATGACTGACCAGTATTTTCACCCAAATCAGATATTCATGCTTTGAACTTTTTCTCCAAGTGTAACTGATGATAAAACATAATACACACTGCTATTTCAACTGTCATTTTCCTGACTAGTACAGATTCAACATATTTTCTCATGTTCATGGTTTTTTGTATGTCCTTTGAAGGCATCTATTTAAAATTTATCATTTAGTTTTTCAGGGAGCACCCAATTCCTACTTATTAGATTTGATTAAAAGACAGACTTTTTTTTAAAAAATTTACCTTTTTACTATTTTTTACAGTTTATTCTTTTTTCTTCATTTTATTCCCTTTTTTCTTTTCTTCTCTTTTAGTCTTTTCTGTTACTTTTATCTCATTCTATGAATATTCTTTTACTCCTTAATAGAATCCTTTGTCTTACTTTTCTCTCTTTCTTAGTCATCTTGCTTCATTTTTCAAATTTATTTCTTTTAGTTTCCCAATCTCCAACCCCTCCATCTTAACTAACAGAACTATTTTTTTTTTTTTTTTTGGATAATGGGAATGAAACTTAGGACTCTGCACCGGCTAGGCAAGTGTAGTGCCACTGAGCTGAATCCTCAAATCAACCAGCGTAACTGTTATGCTTGATTAATATTTAGATATTAATAAATATTTAGATATTCAGTTAACTCTGCTGGATTATTTCCCTCTTCTTAGGAGAGGTATGGTTGCTGCATTTAGTAGATATTTACTGCACATCACTCTCTGGTTTGTCTTTGTGTTTATCCTAAAATTGGAGCTCTCACTTCCACGGTGAAGATAGTGCATTACCGATCTTCACGGTGTGGCAGTATGCAGTATGTCTTCAACTTGATTTGTGTTGCTGAATGTGTTGTCATTGCAGGGTAGCATAGGTGTTGCTAGGAACTGGTTCTTCTGTGTGCCAATATCTGGATTATCTTTCTGTCATTAAAAATACTCTGGTGCATTCATGGGAAAGAAGGTGCCAAGCACACTGCATCTTCCCCTTGCAAATTAATGGAGTCAGCTGGATTTTGGCAAAGAAGCAAAGGCCTACAGTTAGCCATGACCAGGGCACCTTGCTAAAAGAGAGATGTTAACTAAAGAGATCTCTGTACTAATGACCAAGTATTTCACTATAATCTACCCATGAACCTCAGCAAATGCACACACACACACACATACACACAAAGGAAAAAAGAAATATAAGAGGACAAGGCAATAAAATGCTTCCAAAAATGCCCAACTACCCCAAAACTGATTCATAGGGCACCAATGAAGAGAAAATCAAAATCCACACAGCTGAATTATTAAAAATGACCAAAAAAGAGATTTAAATGGATCACTAAGGTACTTGGAAAGCTCACAGAAAATATAACTAACTAAACATATAGTAGATTGAATAAATGAAGCAATCACTGAGTTTACCAAAGATGCGAATACAATGCTAGCTGAACTAAACAAAATTAGGCAAGGCATGAATGACCAGTTTAGCAAATAGAGTCCGTGAAAAGGTACAGAGCAAAAGTTGAGGTTAGACGTTCTATGGAAAGTAAGGGTAACACAAGTGACGAATGTCAGCACTAGAAGACAGAGCTAGCGACATACGTTCAGAGACGCCTTGAAAACAACAAAAGAACATGAAAAGGGACACAGCAGCTGCTAGATGATGCAAAGAAGATGAAGCTAAGGTTATTCGGAAATAGTGAAAAACCAGAAGACGACACAAATAAACACAAAAAAACTATTTCCAGAAAGAATAACAAAAATTTCCAAATATGGGGAAAATTTTAACATACAGATAAGTGAGGCATATAGAAGCCCAAATAATTATGATCAGAAAAGAACTTTTCTGTGACACATGATGGTCCAAATCCTAGAAGCCCAACACAAGCACATAATTTTAGAAGCTGATAGAGAAAAGAAATGAATCACTTCTAAAGGTAAACCCATTAGAATTACAGACTTCTCAATAAAAACCACAAAGGCCAGGAGAACTTGGAGTTAAATGTTTTAAGCCCTAAAGGAAAATAACTTCTAACTCAACAACATATCCTGCAAAACTATCTTTTAAAAATAATGGAGAAATATGGTCATCCCACAGAGCACCTTTAGAAATCTATGAGCGCCAAACAAGCAATTCAAACACATCCCAAGCATATTCTAAACAGAGACAAGAAAGCCCCAAATGCCAAAAAGTCTACAGAATACATATGCAAGGCAGAGTATGAAGTTCATCAGAAGAGGCAAAAAGGAGAAGCAGCAAAAGGAAAACACTGCAATGACAGTAATAGGTCAATATTTTCAATAAAAACTCCTAAAGTGTATGCGATCTCAAATTCCAAATCAGAAAATGGGTCAAACAACAAAACCGAACAGTATGCTGTACACAAGAAATACATTTTATCCAAAGTAATTCATAGAGTAAAAATCAAAAGGATGCAAAACAATATTCCATACAACAAGAACTCAAAAACAAAGCAGAATTCATTATTCTATTTTCAGACAAAGTAGACTTCAAGTCAGAACTGATCCAAAGAAGCAAAGAAACATCATTACATATTTTTAAGGGAACAACTAAACAGAAAGAAGAATCATAAACATATATGCACTGAACACCAATGAACCCAAATATATAAAACAACCCTGTACGGAAAAGGTCAGACAAACATCAAGACAATTATAGTGGGGACTACAACACCCCACTATCACAAATAGACCAACTAGATAAAAATCAACAAATAAGCCGGGCATGGTGGCACACGCCTGTAATCCTACCCCTAGGGCGGCTGAGGCAGGAGGATCCCTGTGAGTTCGAGACCAGCCTGGGCTACATAGTAAATTCCAGGTCAGTCTCAATTACACAGTGAGATTTTGTCTCAAAAAAACAAACAAAAAAAATCAACAAATAAATATCAGAGCTGAACTATACCTTCAAACAAATGGACTCAATAGATAGCCACAGTCTATTCCACCAAACAGAATACACATTCTTCTCAGCAGCACATGGAACTTTCTCCAAAACAGACCACATATTAGCCTATAAAATATGCTTAAGTAAATGCAAATGAGTTTAAATTATCCTATGCATATGACATTTTAGTTCAATGAAACTAGAAATTAATCACAAAAGAAACCACAGAAATTGTGCAAACACATAGAAATTCAACAATACATTCTTGAATATTATGTATGCAAGGAGAAGTTCAGAAAAAAGTTATATTAACTAGAATCAAATGATAATGCCAGTACAACATACCAGAAACTATGGGACACAATGAAAGCAACCCTAAGAAGGCAGTTTATAGCTGTGAATTCTTGTATCAGAAAAACACAGTGAGCCCAAATAAATAAACAAATTATGTACTTCATGATCCTAGAAAAACAAGAACAATCCAAATGCAAAGCTAGAATAGAAATGAATTATAAAGGTCAGGCAGAAATTCATAAAATTTTGACTCAAAAGGCAATACAAAAAAAATCAACGAATCAAACAAAAGGATTTTTTAAAAGTTGGCAAATTCCTAGTCAATCTTACCAAACACAGGGAAGAAAAAATCCAAATCAATGCAATTAGAAATGAAGAAGATATGGCCTCAATATGCATCCATTTTCCTATGAATGACTCTAGTTTCTCATTCTTTATGGCTGAGTAGTACTCCATTTTATAGAAAAACCACATCTTCTTTGTCCAGTCTCCAATTGATGTGCAATTGGGCTGTTTCCAAGTTTTATCTATTACAAACTATGCCACTATAAACATGGGTATACATATATCATTGTAGTATAATTATTTTAATTCTTTTGGAAAGATACCCAGCAGATAGACAGTTGGGTCAAATGGAACCTCTAGTCCTAGTTCTCTGAGGTATCTCCATATTAGTTTCCATAGTGGTTGCACCAGTCTGCACTCCCACTGTAGGAAGAAAAGGGCTAAAGATGTAGAGGAAGTGGGAAGGGTAGGGGAAAGGAAATAAGATAAAAGAAAAAATATGAGAAAAGGAAAAAAATAGAAACAAAGTCTTTGTAAACAGGGGAGGGGGGTGAAGGGAGGGCAGGGGAATGGGGAAAAAATAAGAACCAAGACCTGTCATGCAAAGGTACAAGATTCCAATGCTTAATGTAAATATACTGTATACTTAAAAAGTACCAATAAACTCAATGAGAAAAAAAAAAGAAATGAAGAAGATAAAATCACAATGGACACCACTGAAATTGAGGTTATCAGGAACTACTCTGAAAACCTGTAGTCCAATACATCAGAGAATCCAAAAGAAATGTCGATCCATAGATATACATGAATTACCAAAATTGAACTAAGAATATATAAAGATCCTGAATAATGTGATAATAGGCAATGAAATTGAAGGAGTTTGGTTTTTTTTTTTTTAAGTACCAACTAAGAAACACTAAGGATCTAATAGATTCAACACTGAAATCTATAAAAACTTCAGGGAAAATTGAATGTGAATAATCCTCAAATTCCTTAATGAAACTGAAAAGAAAACAATATTCCCAAAGTCATTCATGAAATCTAGCATTACCAAGATTCCAAAACAAAACAAGGACCCAACTAAAGAATAACAACAGGCCAATCTCTTTAATGAACACAGAACCAGAAATCCTCAACATTATACTGACAAATGGAATGCAACAAATCATCAAAAAAACCATACATCATGACTACATATGCCTCATCCCAAGGATGCAAGTGCAGTCCAACACGTTCAAGTCAAGAAATATAATCCATCACAGAAACAGAAGCAAGGACAAAAGTCGCACGATCATCTCAAAAGTTGCAGAAAATACCACAGACAAAATCCAACATCTATTCATAATAACAGAAAATAGGTATAGAAGGACATTACCTTAATCTGATAAAAGCCACTTGGGAAAACCTACTAGCAACATCATAATAAATGGGGAAAACCTGAAAGTTTTCCCTCTAAATGTGAAAAAGACAAGAACGTCCACTATTACCACTCCTATTTAATACTTGAAATGTTAGCCAGAACATCAGGCAAGAGAAAGAAATAAAAGAGATATGAACAGGAAAAAAAGAAGTCAAATTATCATTATTTGCAGTGGCATGACTCTCTACATAGAAGATGAAAAGAAATTCTACCAAGAAACTCCTAGAATTAATTACTAAAGTCAGTAATGTAGCAGGATATAAAATCAACACACAAAAATCAGTAGTGTTCCTGTATACCAATAATGAACACACTAAGAAATAAATTATAAAAAACAATACCATTCAAAATAGCATCAAGAAAAATTAATTACTTAGGAATTAACCTAACCAAGAAAGTGAAAGATGCCTACAAAGAAAACTACAGTACTCTGAAAAAGGAGATCAAAGGGAACATCAGAAATTGGATAGAAGTCTCACGTCCCTGGATAGACAGAACCAATACTGTCAAAATGGCCCTACTCTCAAAAGTGATGTACACATTTAATCCAATTCCAGTAAAAATACCAACAGTATTACTCACATAACTAGAGAAAATAATCCTACAATTCATATGGAACTATATGAGATCAAGAAAAACAAAAGCGATCCTTGGCAATAACAAAAGCAGGAGGTATCAAAAACCCCAGACCCGAAGTTATGTTACAAAGCCCCACTGATTAAAACAGTTTGATACTGGCACAAAAGCAGATATGTAGTTCAGTGGAACAGAACAGAGTATGCAGAACAGCTGTAGGCACATTCAGCTATTTGATTTTTGAAAAAGGGGCCAAAAACATGCTAGAAGAAAGGCTGACTCTTTACAAGGTATTTCTGGGCCAGGGAGTTAGCTCAGTGATGGCACCACCTACCACTCAAGTGCAAGGTCCTAAATTCAATATCCAATACCCAAAAAAAAAAAAAAAAAAAAAAAAAAAAATCCCATGGGCAGGGCATGGTGGCGCAGCACTAATCCCAGCACTTGGGAGGCTGAGGTAGGAGGATCACTGTGAGTTTGAGACCAGCCTGGACTACACAGTGAGTTCCAGGTCAGTTCAGTCTCAACTACATAGTGAGACCCTGTCTCAAAACACAAAAAAAACTGGCCAGGGATTTAGCTCAGCAGTTTGGTGGCCTGCCTTGCAAGTGCAAGGACCCGAGTTTAATCCCCGGTATCCCCCCCAAAAAAAACCAACAAAAAAGCTATTTCCCTTGTAGATATCTTCCTGAAGGAGTTAAAGCCATCATATTACAGTCATACATGCACACTCGTGTTTATAGCAGCATAACTCATGATAACTAAATCTTAGAGGCAGCCTATATGTCCATGCAATAGCTAAAAGCATAAAGAAAAGGTGGCATTTATAAAAAATGGAGTACTACTCTGCCATAAAGAAGGATAAATCTGAGTAATTTGTAAATGAATGCACCCTGAGAACATAATATTAAGTGAAATAAATCAGATACACCAGCTTAAATATCACACAATTTTTCATATATGAGATACTCAAAATACAAATAATTAAAGAGCAAAATACAAGGTAGATATTAGAAAACAGGGAGACAGACATCTTCCAAAGAGGAAGATGACTAAGATATGGAAGGAGAGAAGAGGAAATGTAGAGGAAATGGGTACGAAGAAGGCGATGCTGCGTCCCTGGGCCAACCCCGCATGAGTGCAGTCACTGTGTACAGCAAATGTACACGAATGAACGTTTAAAACTTAAAAAAACTTTAAAATATGAAAAAGTCTACCCTTGAACCGAACAAACAATGTGGGGAAATAGGAGAGACCAAGGGAGAGGAAGCAATGGAGTATTTATTAGTAGCCCGAGTGGTTTCCACCTTGACGGCTGTCCCAGCGGCACTGACTCCCATCACCTCTGAACCTGCAGGAGCTGCGCGGTGTCCTCTCAGCCACCACCCTGCGCTAAGGTGGGTATACGGGCGGCTCAAGTCCTGCGGGGAGGCAGTGAGAACAAACACCCCGAGTGGGAACGAGCTGCTTTCCGTGTGCACATGGACCCGTGCGCTGATGCTGCACCGGGACCCGAGCAAACGCTGAGTCCACTGCTGTCAGGCAGGCCAAGGGGCTCATTCAGCAGGACTGACATCCTGTCGGCTTAGAAAATACACACCAAACGCCCCGGATGTGACAGACTAGGGATGAGTGCAAAGAAGGAGGTGATCTGGGAGGGTTAAAATGGTCCAAGTATATTATCTGCACATACAAATCTGCCAAAAGGAAATTCATTAACGGGCAAAGCCAATAGACACTAAAGGAGATGTACAAAAAAGAGAACCAGAGAAATCAGAAGTGTTTCTCACTAGGTAGAAAAGAGCCTTTTTCATGACTGGATCCCAAGTACAGATGGACTCACATTTCATGTTGCAGTCTCTTGGGGTGCAGACATCGAGGCCCTACTGTCCCTGTCCCTACCCACTACCTCCTGTTCATCACCCTGTATGGGCCAGGAGTGCAGCTCTCTGGGGAGTGTTCCTTGAACAAGTGAAAGTGCTCAAGGCAGGACACCACCTCCCTCAGGAGGCTTACCAGCTTGTCTGAAGGTTCCAAGATGCCCAGGCCACTGATTTTGCAAGGGTAGTAACTTAGACATGTGGTACAGCAGCCCCGGGGAGTCAGGACAGGGCAAGCCGGCCATTTGGGGCTGGCTTTACAGAACCTTACCAAGACAAATACACCTCATCTTGCCCTCCCTCCAGACCTGCAAAGCCATCCTCACGCACACAAGCAACTCTTTCCTTTGGCAGCTCTTCAGCCACTTCAAACTATAGCAAATAACTCAAGTAGCCTTCCCAGGAAACACTTCTAGCTGCTGTAACACTTAGGCATGCTCATTTGAGAGCGTTCTCTTCCTTTCTGCGTCTGTGTTTACTCGTTCTGTTGAATCAGACTATTCATCCAGTGAGCCAGAATAACATCTAATTATATTTTCCACCAAAACACTAACATGTTATTAATGCCTAGCAAGTAAGAAAAATAATAATGCCCCATGTTTCCCCTTTCCTTCACATCAGGGTTTTATCTGCAAAAGGGGACTTCTGAAGGGTCAATTAAAAATATATTAGACTTCTCTATTTTCATATATGAAGGCACAGCCTGTTAAATAGGGCATGAAGCTATTAGGCACTAACCTATTTTTTTTTTTTTATCTCCTACTTCAAGAAGACTTCATGGTAAAAGTCATAGCAAAAGTTGTTCTTTTCTGAAAAGTATGCCCTGACCACAACTGTCAATTAAAAATGTTCCCTATAATTTTATGCTCCCAGATGTTTAATAACCTCATGAGAGCCAAAATTTCCCCTTCCTTAACACCCAAACCCACCCCACCTACCCATGCTGTTGCGACCCCTAACCCTCACACACATCTTCCAGCGTGGAGACCTCTTCAGTACTCTCTGGAGAAACCAAGACTGCTCATTTCAGCAACCCATCCACTAAAAGCTTGATAAATCACAGTATTCCACAATAAGGCTTTCTTTGTCTCTTTCAACTTTAATTTTAATTTTATCAGTACGCATTTATTTACAGTACATAACGATTACGTGCCCAGTGGACAGCTGGCACACTTATCAGACCCAACTTAATTGTTTTCCTCCCTTTTCTCTCATTCTCCTCCCTTCCACCTCTTGGTCAGCTTCTCTTCTGTAAAACATCGATCTCTCTGTTTCCTAAAATCTATCTTTTATTTTGCTTTTTATTTTTTAAATGTATACTTTAATTTTTTAATATATAATACAAACCATTTAATCTTTAAGCTTGTGCATCTAATTCATTCTTAATAATATGGTATTAAGGCATAGCCATTTCTCTACAAATGACTGAATTTACCCTTCTGTATGGAAGAGTAGTACTCAATTCTGCATAAATACTACATTTTCTTTATCCATTTATCTGTGGATAGGCACATAAACTCCTTCCAAGATGCCAGTGAGTTGTGCTGTTATAAACATGGGTACCCATACAGGACTGTAACATGATGTCTTTAGCTCCTTTAGGAAGATGCCCAAAGGGGAATAGTTGGATCAAACAGAATTTCTACATTTAGGTTTCTGAAGACTCTCCGCACTTATTTCCATGGTGATTGCACTCGTTCACACTCCCACCAGCAATGTGGGAGGGTTCCTTTATCCCAACCACTCTGCCAGTATCTGTTATTAATTAATATATTGATAATAGCCCTTCTTTCTGGAGTAAGACAGAGTACCGGTGCTGCTTTGGTTGGCATTTCTCTGCCAATTCTTTCTTGAGCCTAACAGCCCTCTAATATCATTATAATGACTCATTCTTTGGAATTTGGAATATGGCAAGATCTGTGAAGTTCACAGCACAACGTGGTACATATCGGGAAGCCAAACAGACAGAATAATTAACACTTGGTGTGTGTCAAAGTAGAGCAGCAGCTGTAGCGGCAGGCAGCAGAATTCCTCAGACCATCTCAACACTGCACAGGTATCTGTGCCATGTCTGTGATCTCCTCTCGACGACACTGGTGAGATTCCTGCAGGCGGAGACCATTGCTGATCTAGGCTCAGACTCCTCTACAATACCTAATGCTAATACTGCCAGACATATAAAAACTATGCAGTGAATTCTCACTGATTTGCTCCACAGGGAAGCTGAAATTACTATCAGGTTGAACTCAAGAGTGAAATCAGGCGGAGACAACAGATTAGTAATAGAGCCCTGACAGTGAGTGTGACAGCGCTGTCAGTGAACGGAACCAGATTTCAACCTCAGAGAGACCTGCTCGGCATGGAGTTGCCGCAGGGTTGATGTGTGAGGGCGGAAGGGGCAGACTGACAGAATCAAAGTCAGTCTTCCAACAGTCTCAAAGAAGACGCCGAACTATGTAAGGGTCCCCTACCAAAGCTGAAGACAAGGGAGGCACGGGGAGTCTGTCACAACCGAATTGTGTCTGCCCTCGGGAGTCTTCCAGAAAAGACACACAGGCTACTTTTCGTGGAAAGGAACGTCCAGCTCTGCGGGAGGCAGGAAAGTCAGCACCACTTGGAGTCCCCTCCCCACTTAATGAGAGCTGCCTAATGTCGTCAGGGGACTCGCAGCACTGCTGGTGCTTACGTGTGGCCACTGTTTTATCTTCGCAGTCCTGTCTAGGCTACATCACCAATACTAGCACAGTCTCTAAACATTTAGATTCTTCAACGGCGGCGGCGTCACATGTCAACAGGAAAAGATGAAATCGAATAAGCTCTTAATCAAACTTCTTTAAAAAGTTCTACTGTTGTTGTCACTGTTCCAGAGTTTATTTTCTAGTTCAGGTAGCAATGGAGTCAAACATCACCAGCACTTTTTTATCAAACAACCGTCCATTCCATAAATGCTAATTAAACACCTCTAATATGTAGGCACTATTCCAAGTGTTATGGAGGATAAATGAATAAAACTCTGCTTTGGCCTTAAGAATATGGAAAGATAATTAAAAATTAAAAATATGTAGTAAAGAACTAATAGAGAGCCATGTAATTTCAGAGCAGGGATCAATTCTCCCAATGTTTAGCTGGGGATTTAATATTAATAAAACCATATGGTTTATAAAACATCATCCACAGAACACACAAAGATTATTAGTTTCAAAACAGTGGACTCGCTCTCAGATAATTTCCCATTTATTCTTCCAACACTTGTTTGTCTTGTGACAAAAGAATATACAGCCTGCCTTCCAGATCTGTGATCTCTGTATCTGTGGACCCAAAACTCCACAGAACAAAAGCACTGAAAAGTAATCCAGAAAATTCCAAAAACCAAAAATTTGAGTTTGCCCCAAAACAGTATTTTGCTGAATCCACACAAATGAAGTGATGTAGGCACTGTAGTAGGTGCTGTGAGTAGCCTAGAGATGATTTAAAATACATAGGAGCTGGGCATGGTGGCGCACACCTGTAATCCCAGCACTGGGGTGGCTGAGGCAGGAGGATCGCTGTGAGTTCGAGACCAGCCTGGGCTACATAGTGAGTTCCAGGTCAGTTTCAACTACATAGTGAGACCCTGTCTAAAAAAAAAAATAAATAAATAAATAAATAAATAAATAAATAAAATATGGGAGGCTGAGGGTAGGGTCTATATTAACAATATACCATTTATACAAAGGATTTAAATTTCTGCAGATTTTAGAACATTTTAGGAGATCCTGGCACCAACACCCTGTGGATACTGAGGGATAAGTACATTAACTTTTTTAGACAGAGGCTCATTTTAAAAGTATTCTCTGAAGAGCAAGTTTTTTTTTTCATTACAACCTTGCTGCAAAAGCATTAGTAATGTCTAATAATACAGATTCACATATTTGGAAAACATTACAGCTTCCAAAACATTTCCACAAATACTAGTTCAACAGATCTCATTTGGTTGCCACAAAACCCTGAGAGCACGCAGGGTCAGTTCCTTGTCCCCGTGGCTGGCTATTCATATGTTATCGTTATTATTTTCATGACACACAGGAAAATATGAGGCCCAGAGAGTCTTGTGAGTGCCAGCGACAAGTGGCATGTCAGATTTGTCGGTTTCCAAAAAAGAAAATTGCTGGCTAAGTCCTCCAATCTAAAATTCCTTACAAGTTATTACACTTGAAAACTTACGTTGCTCGGGTGTAAGTTCCCCGCAGACTGAGCACTGAGAGCCCCCGGTCCTTTCCTCTGCCTCCTACTTGTTCCCTCCTGGGACGCAACCGATTCCTCAGATTCGCAGCTTCTCTCCAATGCAGAGCCAAAACCGAGTTCTCCCCTCTAAGAAGCCATGCAGGCCTACCTGAGGGCCACAACTGTCCTGGTTCTGCAAGGAACAGCACTCTGAGGGCCTCTAATTTAGGGCACTAACCATCAGTGGGGAGGGATCTCAGCAGATGCTATAGCCTCATGCAGCAGGTCCCCTGCTGGCCTAGGGAAGGGCTCCTGAACTCAGTCAGGGTCAGGTGGAAAGAGAGGCGGACCTGATGCCTCCCAACCTTATGTGTGAAAGGACCTCAAGGACAGTGATGACAGAACATGCAGAGAAAGCCTGTGAGTCTTGGGGGCTTACGGTACACTTTAAAAAGCAAAACGACTGTGAATGTCCCTGACCCCCATTCCCTACCCGACAGCCGCGTTTATCCCGTTTGACCTTGTACTGCACAGACTCACACCCTGCGGCTCACAAAAGCCACGCGGGACCAGAGGGGCATCCTCGGCCCCTACATCCTTGACTCTGGCGGCTCCTTTCCCCTCGAACAGGATGAATGGGTGTCATCCTTACCTCGTAGTGGGCCACGCGCTGGGATTCTGATATCAGTTGTGCACTGCACACCTTGCAGTAACTGTCTGTAAATAAATCTTGATCGATGTCGGAGGACTTCATCAGGCTGAAGGAGAATCAAGAGAAAGGAAAAGAAAAGTGAGTCCACTGCGTGCCTGCAATGAAGGCCATTCACCCTGTGAAAAGCCAGGACTCCATAACAGGGATGATTGTGATGGTAACAGCAGGGTAGGTCTCCCCAGCCTTGCTGTTACCATGGCAATTAGCCATAATAAACATACAGTTTATAATTTTCTCACAGAGGCCCAGCAAGGTTCCTGGCACCCTAAAAAAAATAAAAACCCAGCTTCAGTTTTTCCGGTTCGAATAAATATTAGACTTGTAGCCAACACTTTATCAGGGATATTTTGAGAGCATATTTACACACATGATACATGTTAACACAACATTTGAAAGCACCAACCCGAAATACTGTAAAACATCAACAGGAAGTACACAGCAAAAGGAAAGAGGACCAAAGAAAATCTAATACATCAACGCTCTGAAATATGATGTTTCCCAAATGCTAATTCAATCAAGCCCCCTTTTAAGAGGATATTTAGTGAAATAGAAAAACAAGTGTATTAATAAGTATGCACAGTATTATACTAAACATTTTACATATTTATATGCATAGAAAAACATTCTTGGCTGTTTTAACAAAATTCAAATAACAGCTATCTTTCAGATATTACATGTAATTCTTTTTATTTTTTTTAATTCCCATAATGCACATCCATTACTTTTTAGACAAAGACTGTTATCTTAACTAAAAGCCCTAAAAGCAACATAAAAACTAGTCTTTAGTTCAACAGCTATACAGTACTTACAAAATTTACAAATCAGACCAAACTACATTACTTGATACCTCATGACCTGTATTATGAGGAAACCTTTGCCATTCACACTGACTTCTATATTCAGGGTTACTGAAACCCATCAAAGCCACCTTCACCAGTCCACATGACAAGCAATCCCACGAAAGTCAATAAACATATTCTCCAATTCGGAAACCCACATCAAAATGCATCCAAGGACCTCAGGCTGTGAAATTGGTCTTTCAGAAGCATGCTGTACCATAGCAGAAGGGTCCTGTGACCACTTAAGTAAGACACACACCAGTGCTTCCGAATGCCCAAGGTCTGCTCTGTTCTCCCGCCTACTTCTAGGTACAAAGTAGGGATCGTGCCAGACAGCAAGCTATGTGGAAAGACAAGAGAACTCAGACAACAGTTATGTGAGATGCATGCTGGATTCCAACTGACCTACAGGACTGTCCACAGCTGCCATGCTTACTATCAACACGGCCAGGAATACTGTCTAACTCACATACTTCCACTTTTGACAAAGCAGGGCCATCCCAGGTCTAATGCCACCACGTGACACTGTGTGATCACTCATCAAATCTCTTAGTCTCAGTTTTCCCACACAAGAATGGAAATAATATTTACCATGCCTCCTTAGAGAATTGTGGTGAAGATCAAAGAAAAATATAGAAGTTTCCGGATGAACTCTAAAACTCTCTGCATTTGTAAGAGATCATTATCCTATTCCATTGACATCCTGATGTTGGTAAAAATGTTGACCAGTTCTTAAGCAGAACAAAAACATGATGAATTATGGGAGATCCATTTTAAGCAGTATTTAAGCCATCTAAATAACTAAGCTATGTAAGTAAAGAATCTGCCAGTAATAACAAGTTGCCTGCCTTAAAAACTTGAAACTTACTTTCCATCTTTGTTCTTGGCTATAATGACTCATTTGGGGCATTTGTTCTCAGCAATTTGAGTTTTTTATTTTTTTTTAGTACCAGGGATTGAACTCGGGACCTTGTGCTTGTGAAGCAGCAGCAGAACCACTGAGCTAAATCCCTGGCCCTGTTCTCAGCAAATCAAAGGAATTCAGTTTCTGTCTGTTTTATCACTACTAGAGCAATAATATCTATGCCAGACATCAAGGACCACCAAACCTCACGGCTGATGTGAACCTGTTATTTCTGGAAACACCACTCCCGGCAAATGGTTCTGTTAGCCTGGGGACCAGCAACCAAAGGGCTTGCAGGTTCACTACCTCCCCGACAAGGCAACACGCTCGAGACACCCTGACACTCTGACTGTTAGGTTTTTCTTGAGATGAATCAAGTATGTTCATTCATTGATTCTGTCTCCCGTACACCTCAAAACAGTTCTAGTCTCTCTTTTTCATGAGATTTCCTCCATCAAGGTTCTTGGAGATGACTCTCTTTCATCTGTTCCCAAGCCCCGTCATCCATCCCTCATCATCACGACTGTCCCTACTGCACCACGTTCCGTCCTCCCCAATAGTACTAAGAGCAGAATGAGGCATCCCAACATAGTCTACCCGGGGGCAGAGGATCGCAAATCAACTGGCTACATGTATCTGAACACCAGCTGTCATTTTCAGTGGTCTCTATTCAGATCACAGAACGAAAACAGAGAAGAGTAGTTCTAATGATGGGAAAACGTAGTACAACATTTTGAAACACCGAATAGGAAAAGAAAACTTGGTAAGGTGTATTTTTGAAACAAAGTTCCTATAAGTGATTATATTTAAATATAATCATGTTCCCTGCTATTTCTAATAAAGAAGTGCAAGAAGATAGATTCATGGGTGACCTGGTTAATAGGAATCTCCAAACACCCTGCACACTCCTTCCTCATTATACAACCAACTGCAGAAATCAAGCACTGTGAAAAGATATTCAAGGTACATGTTGGACCAAGCAGGGCCGTAGGAGTCTGTCTTGGTAAAGCAGCTGTGCAGCAGAAATAGCTTTAAAGGCAGAATATAAAATGTGTATACTAAAAAAACTTCAAAGGAAGAGAAAATATCATGGCTTATCTCACTGTTTTATGTAAGAATATTGATTTGAGGAAGTCCATATACAATACAAAAGGCAATAAAGACCCTTCCAAATCCACAAGACATGAGTGAAATGCCTGAATAAGTTAAGTTCCAGTGAGAGGCAATTAGTGGACTAGTGTCAGGCTGGTTTGTGCATGAGGCCTTTCTCCAAGAAAGAGAACCTTCTGTGTAGGTCATCTGATTTATGGTTCGAGGGCTGGAATTCCCAAAAGGAAAGCTGACACCTGACCCCCTTCCCTGACTTGTTCGGAATAGGAATAGTTTTCCTGGCCTCCAGTGCAGGAGAGGTGGGCAAGAAAAAGAAGGCAAAACAAACAGCCCTTTCTTGGTTCTGTCCATGGTCCAGAGAAGCCCAGGCCTCCACCAGCAGCTAGAGCAGGCATGGAGAAGTGGATCCCTTGCAGTCCCACTGGAGCCAAGGTGTGGTGACCTCCACTTTGGGAACAGGCGTGCAGTAAAGCTTCCTCACTGCTGCCCAATCATGGCACATCCAAGGACACAGCCACTGAGGTCATGAATGACCTCTCCAGTCTCTTCAGCATTCTCACAGGACAGTGCCCTTGTAGTACAGTAAAGAAGCCCACACCAGAGGAGGCCATATCAAAATCTGACCAGTTCTCCTCTGCTATCTCCTTTGCCGGCTCCAACAAATCTCCTCACACAGGTAGCAGGGACCTGCAAGAATTCAATGTGCAGCTCCCTATAGCAAAGGAAATATGGGGGGCTTTATTTATTCCATAATGACTAATGAGAATGCAGAACATGTGAGGCACTGAGATAACAGAAGATGCAACTCTGTCTCCAAACCCTCACGGGATAGCAGAGGAGAAGAGACACACACACACACACACACACACACACACACACACACACACACACACACCAGTAAACTGAGACTTGGCTGTAACTGGATGGAAAAAGTGTCCAGAGCATTTGGGCGGACAGGAGAGCTTGTCAGAGAACTCTTCAAGCAGGTTACAAAGGAGTTGAAAATTGGAAGATGATTAGGGTTAGAGTGGAGCGAAATGGGTTCCAACCCAAAAGCTAATTCTTTTCCCCAGTACAAAGGAAAACATTACTGGCAGCAGATACAAGAAGATATCCAGCAGGAGCAGTGGTAGGTGATAATTTGGGAGAAAACAATGTAAGGGTGAATGCAGAAAAGTGCAGGAAAGAAAAGAAGCTGGAGACCTACATCGAGGAGAGAGAGAGGGAGACCGAGGCAACCACTAACTCCTAAATGTTTCTCACTGGTGCTAGGAATGGCTTTGTCCAAGGTCCTCGGAGGCAAACATCGAGCCCCTCTTCTGCTTCCCAAGAGAACTGCAGAGACCCAGGCTCACACTGCAGAAACCTGGGGCATGTGGAGGAGCTGCGTGCTTCATTCCATTCCATTTCCCCACCAGGTACTGACCCGACCTGGCCCTGCCTAGCTTCCAAAAACAACAGCATCGACTCTATTCCTGGTGGTACCATCACAGGCTTCTGGTGGTATGGAGATAACATCGACTCAGAGATCTCGAAACACACACAAAGGTATTCCGAGCAAAACACATCAGTTCCCACCAGGTTCTGGTGCTCACAAACTAGGCTTTCCACCTAGTTACACAGCCCCTCTGAGCCCTGTCTCCCGATTTGTTAAAACGGAGGGAAAATTCTCACAAGGTCATTGTGTGGATTAGAAGTGATGTAGATAAAACACAGATGCAGGCTGTGCTATATGACAGGAGCTCGGGAAGCCAATATTGCCACTATCATTAGTAGTATTAATTTTGTCTTATTATTCTTATTTGCAGAGGGCTGTGGTAAATATTTAAGAGGAGAAATAAATAATACCATATTAGAGGCTAAGAGGGAAGATCACACAGCCGGTGTACTGAAATCACAGCTTTTATTGCTATTATAGTCTTTTTCTATTACCAACATCATCCCAGAAATGGCTCGTTCCCACTGACATGCAGCTGGCAACTCCTCCCTCCCAGATGATACTTGGGCCTCACACCCATGAGCACCCCCACTCCATAAAATGCTTAGAATCTATCCTTGTCATTGAAGGTGCTGATACTGACAGATGGAGTCAGAAGAGAACTTTATCCCAGCTCCTCTCCCTCCCGTGAGCACTCATCGCTCTGTGCTGCTGCCCCTGGGAACAAAGAGGGACACCCTTGCCACCCAGGGCATGCAGAGATCCATACACACTAGCAATCTGAGCCTACAGCCAGGCACTGGGGCAGCACCTCTTCTACCCCAGTACCTGGAGGGGACAAGCCTGTAGCTTGGGTCTCCTACTGGGGTTCCTGCCATTGGTTGGAGCGTTTCCCACCATGAAGCTCATCCCGAACAACTAAGGACTCACCTTCCACCCACTAGCATACTAATGAAGACAGAATTCAAGACTAATGTCATTCTCAACCAAAGAGCTACTCCTGCCCTGCCCTGATGAATTCTCACATTGGTGCCCAGTGTGACATCGCGAGCTCTCTAGCACTGGGCACTGTGGCTCCCCTGAAGATGGTCCTGATGGCGCTTGAACCCTTGAAAAGCCCCTAACCTGGAAGGAATTAAGATTTCCTTAAGTGCTCCCCAGGGCCAGGCTTGTGCTAAGGGCTTTATATAGACCACCCAGTTTAATTCCCTCAAAGAGGGGTGTGGAGCAACAAGCCTCATTCTCCATATAAGAAACTAAGGTCTAGAAGTTCAGTAACTTGCCAGAGGTAACTCAGCTCCTAGGTGGCAGTCATTTCCTAGACCAATGCTGAGCCTGTGCCCAAAGCTATAACCCCTGTCCCAATTCTGTCTGATTCCAGCTGCCTCTTCTAGGGCCACAGAAACACTTGACAGGAAAAGGAAGGGGAGCCACCCTATACAAAAGAAGACAGTGGGGTCTGCACCACCCAGGGAACATTCCAGAAGCTGCTCATGACATCAGTGCCCAGAACCCCTTCTGGGTTTCTCTGAACCAGACTGGGGCCCACTCACATCTTCCTGAAGACTCTGCCTCTGCCGGCACATCCTCAAAGACTCCGAACCTCTGCAACCGACCACCCTCGGAACTAGTACCCATTGCTGCCCTCCAGCATAGCCTGAGAGCCACTGCTCCATGTACGACCAGGTTCCTCTCATTGCCTCTGGGACCTCAGTTATCAGCCATGCCCTGCTCTTCCCACCACCAAACCGTCAGGCTGCTCTCCAGAGCTCTGCCCCATTTCTCAGGTCCCAGCACTGAGAAGCTGACACACTGAAAAGCAGACTAAACATCTTCCTAGTTAGGAACATGAAACAGACACAAGGTACTCCACTGCTGCTTAAAGTCGGCCATATTTAAAAATTGTTAACAGCAAAAATTGAGTTGAAATTGTTTCTGCTTGTTTTATTAATAGCGGAGAGGGTAAGACTGATCAGGAAAGGGGGATATGGAAATGAAGGCTTTCCCATCTTTAGCACAAAACAAATCGGCCTGCTGGTTCCTCTGTTACCCCTTTGAGTCCATTATTCCCTGACCCCGAATCTGTCTCTGGTCGATTTCCCAGCTATCCTATGATTTTTGCTCCCCTCCTCTTTCAGGTCTTTGCCTGAACCTTCCTGTGAAAGATTCTTCGTTGCTGGCCTCCCTAGCAACCAAAGGAGAGATTTGGGAGCAGACCAGAGGCTTCAGCGTGCGTCTCCACAGTGCCTGCTGTGTCCAGGCTCACCCCACAGCAGGACTCAGTCCCCTGAGATGGGGACTTGGAGCCCGGGTGCGACCCAGACTCCCATGTGTCACAAAGCGCCGACACTGCAATGAAACCTGAATACTGAGGTTTTAGTTTAGGAAAAAAACGACTCTACATTAACATATTTTGCCTTAAAAGAAAACACCGTCTACTTTTCAATGTGTCAATCTCTCAGTGCTGGGTCCTGGGAAACAGCCGGAGCTCAGGAGAGCAGGTTTGGTGGTGGGGAGGGCAGGGCATGGCTGATAACTGAGGTCCCAGAGGCAATGAGAGGAACCTGGACGTGCACGGAGCAGTGGCTTTTTGGGGTCAGGTTCACCGCCACTGCCCAAGCCTCAAGGGAGGGGCTAGGAAATGGTCAGCTGGTCCCGTGGCTTCTCTCTCAAAAGGAAGGTGCTAACACAGGGCTGGTTGCCGTGGCAGCAGACCAAACAGCCTTAGGGAAAAGAATAGAAAAGAAAAGAACTTCTGTGAAATCAGGCCAGAGACAGGGGCACCAAGCAGGCCGTAGCAGGGAGCAGCACTCAGGAGGAAGCCTGGACCTGGCTCTGGGGCTGCAGCTTTAATACATCACACACATCGGTCCACAGACAGGGAGTCATGGCACAGGGCTGGGAGCAGAGTGCAGGCCAAGTAAATACACGACCAGCCTGAGGAACTTTTCTGACTCCCCAACTTCTAGCGTGGCAGCCTTTCTTCCAACATGACACTGCCTTCCCCATTACGGATCTTCCTCAGATAAAAGGACTCGGCAGTCTAGATCTCTCACTGTCCATCTCCCGAGTGCAAGTTCTGCTCTGCTGCCCGACCTGTGGAGGGGGGGCGGGGAGCGGAGGGGGAAGAGGAGAGGAGCGAGGAGAACAGCGGCACTTCCCACCCCACTCCCTTCCTCTGCGTGGCACTGCCAGGAGCTGCATAGCTGACTCACACCACTTGAATAATTGCCTTTTAATGGCACGTTTCTCTTCACTTTAAACCAGGCTCTGTGGTTCCTGACTCAGAGGCATCTGCCACTGTTGGGCATTCACACTTCACTCCCACCCTGGGGCACAGAGCCAGTCTGTCCTTGCTCACATGGCATGGGCTGGCCTGATGACATCTGGGAAAGAGGACAGCACACGCACTGGCAGCTTGCAGGACAGCACTCCGGGGCACCATCTGCAGGCCTGCGTGCAGGCCTGGCTCTGCACCACCTCTCAGGTCGCTGGCCCCTGCCTTCCATGTAAATGGACAGGTCTGAATTGCAGACCTCAGGAACACAGGTGGAGTCGGTGCTGATCAGCCCTGCCCAAGGCTTCATACTTCCTAAGCAATTCTATGTAAATCTCTCAGATTTCCTGTCATGCATCAAATGGCCTCTGCCCAAGTCTAGGACATTACACAGCCTCACTCCGTCTCCCACTCTTTATTCACGCAGTGAATTCTGTTGAGCATTTACTCTGTACCTAGCGATAGTGAGCACTTAATGTGTGACCCTGGAAAAGCCTACAAGGTTATGATTCCATGCAAGAAGCCCACATCCTGGCATCCAGCAACTATCACACACATAAACACAGACAAGCTTCCCTTCTCTCTCTCTCTCTCCATGAAAATAAAGACAACACTGCTGAGAAACATGGTCCCAGCTCTCCCATGTGCCGTGCATGTCCCGTAGACCCTCTTCCCGCCCCAGGGTTCTGGTTAAGATTTCAGAACTGGACTTTGCCTCCACCTAACAACGAGGCTGGCACAGTAAGTCCCCAGGCAGGCAGAGTTGGCAGAGATTCCAGAAGATGAAATTCTAGCAAGACTTCCAACGAGTCCTCTTAGCATCAGGGCTGCAGGGAGCACGAGGTCTGGCAGAGACGAGCAGAGGATCTGACTGCACCCAGCTGAAGCTCCAGCATCATGACAGGCACTGCTGTCAGGGACAGCACAGCGGCTTCTGCCCCAGCGGGCAACGCCAGCACCTGCGACGATCAAAGTGGGTCTGAAACACGTGCCTTCCCTTTCTGTGCTACCAGAGGGGTGTGGGTGGAGGGCGGAGAGCCTGGATTTTCAATTCGTTTACACTTCAAGTCAGAGCAGAGTCCTAACCCACATCACAAGGGAAAATCAGGGGCAAAGGGGAAAAAAGGAGCGCTAGTCCAGAGAGAAAGAAGGGAGGGAAGGAGAAAACAGGAGGGAGGAACACACGCACTTCGTGTTTTCTGCCGCTCAGTCTAGCAAATTAAAGGGCTGAGCGCTGAGGCAGAAAAGCCGCTCACATTTTAAAGAACAGACTCCCACCCCATTCCACACTCACAGCAGAGAGCAAGCGTGGATTCCTCCCTGGGCAGAGCAGCAGCTTAGACCCTGAACAAAGCAGGCGCAGGATCGAGTCAGGCAGAGTTTCCTACCCAGCTGAGGGACAACCCTTCTTTTTAACAGCCTTCGAAAATATAGGGTAAAACTATTACTCCACTGCTGTTAACTTGTTTAAATGATTTATCTTCACAACAGTGCCCTACTGAACCAGACAGACTGAGGGCAATGCAGTTCTCACACCCAGAGCTGGGGCACAGTTCTGCAGTTATGCAGCCACGGAGGAAGGCACCGTGGGGGGGTGGGGCAGCTGTCCGGGGTGAAAAACCACTGTGCCTGTTGTTGGAAACCACGCTCCCAGGCTGCGTAGCTCCAGCTCTCGGTTTTGCTACTCTATACTAACATCGCACCTTCTCCAAGGAAGCCAAACTCTCGGTCCTGAGTCGTCTCCCAACAATCCTAAAGTCACAGAATTGTAGAACTCGTAGAGTGGCCAAGATGCAAGGTTCAGGAATTAAAACACTGTAAGGGTGGGAGGAGGGACTCATTTGCTGCCTCTCCACTTACTGGAAAGGGACTGTTTGTGAGTCTTTCCCTTCCATCCAGCCCTTCAGGAGAACTTCCTCTCAGGGTGGAGAGCAGGCTGGAGGACTTGGGGCCCCCTAGCTTGGGGATGCAGCAGAAAGTAGTGAAAATAATGGCATTTGAAGGATTTCAGCTACCTGGAGAATGTGAGCACACAAAGGTTATTTTATGTTCATTATGCTCATCAGTGAACAAGGAGGGCTGAGTACAAATTCCAATGCCTGGTTCTCTAACGAGTTGGGCACAGTGTGGCTACAGGGCCTTTTACACAGCTTCGACGAGAGGATAAGTTGAAAGTTAAGCATTATCGCAATGAACCGAAAAAGTCCAGTAACCAAGCCCCTAACTCGGGGAAAGAAAAACTCTTCCTCATGTACAACATAAGGCAAGTAAAGGATGAGGACCAAATAGTAATCGACCCAAATGTGCATTTACAGGAGACTAGATGAATAAATTGAGGGACAGACAGAGCACGACTGAAGCACAACAACCCGCCAGAGTACAGGCAGATCGCAGCAGTCTAACATTCACCTGAGAAATTAAGCCTGAGGAGCACAGGAATGAGATTCTGTTCATAAAGTCCAAAACAATTCAAATTAAAACGTAAAATCTTGGGGATACATTTAAACAAGATACAGCTATAAAAAGGTCTGGTAAAAGAACAGAATTCAGGATGACGATTATCCCAGGTCTGGTGCTGGTAGGATGAGCGGAAACCACATGACTAGATGTAAGTTGTAAACTGTGGATAGATGTAAGTTCATATAAAATATAAGAACATAGCTTTGTTTTATATGGGTGATTGCTGTTCTATTAAAGATGGTGAAGCAGGATAGATGACAGAGATGATAAATCAATCTATGAAAGATAGATAGATAGATGATATATACCAAAACTAAGAGCTGATTTTCTAAATATTAATCCTCTGCACTCTCTGTGTCAGTAACACAGCACTCTATTTTTTTTTCTTTCTTATAGTCACAAAGGTTAGACTGGATTTTCAGCGGCTCTTGCAGCTAGAGTGTTATACAGCTGACTGCTGGTCCGCACCTGTGTGCAGAGGAAGGACCGCACTTGCACACCTGGGCTCAACACCTGCTGTGCAACCTTGCCTCCCTGCTCCCTTTAATCAGCCTTAAAGGACATTTGTCAAAGTCAGAAACTCTGAGACTCTCGGTTCCTGAACATAGAGTAGAGCCCCATGTTTCCAGTTCCTGATGCCAGACTGAAAAATAAACTTTCAATGTACTAAGACCTCTAATTCCAGGGTTCGTCCAGCATTTCCCTAATTCTATTTGAACAGAAATAGCTACATGTGGAGGGAACAAATTACACAGATGTACACCTTTTACCTAGATGAATCTTCTACATGCTGTACAGGGAACTGGAAAGAGCCAGAGACTTTCAAGGTTCTTCAACTCCAGAGCTTAGAGTCACACGCTTTTGGCCCTTTAGCTTTGTGCTCCAGTTAATGGCACTGAACAGCCCGGCCTGCACTGAGCATGCTCACTCCAGGCAGCAGTGACCCAGCGCTCCTTTGAACAGAGCAGGCATGAGGACCCAACACCAAGTGACTTACAGAAATAGAAGACATCATTCTGGACAAGGCCTGTGCCCTGCGGTACCGACTGCTAGAGCTTTCCTGTGCACACTGCCACCTGCAATGAGTTTCAGGGCTTGGGGCACCTTCTAGGAAGGCTATGCTCTTTCTCTCCGGTCTTGAATAGATTCCTCCTACTCAGCCCCTGGCATGGTGATGCTGTGTCTTGTGAAATCTGCTTTGCCATCTTATGACGGGCAAATGGCTTGTGAGCAGATGGCTGTGACCACTGGGGTGCCAGGTAATGAGCAAGTCCTTGCATCTGAGTAGCCAGGTCTTGTCACCTAGCCAGAGTGACAGCTTGGATGTCTGGCAACAGCCCTGATGTTGAGAAGGAAACAGGCTTCTTACTATTCCAGATCTTCATGTAGTTACACTTTCAGATTCTCCCCCATGTCGGTTCTCCATCCCTTTCCGCGGAGGTGAGCAGTCATTGGGAAGTTTCCAGGAAATGAGGTTGAATTAACTCAGATTCATCACCTGGCTGAGCCGCCTGGCTCTGGGTTCCCCTGCTCCCTCTCCCCATCGATCTGCTCCAGTTCTACCCTGGCCTCTAGCCTGGCAGGGAGTTGCCAGTGCCTCTGCCCATTCTGCCCACTTTGCAATGACTGACCTTCAGTTGATGCCACTTCTCTGCCTCCCTCTTCTCCCTGCTCCCTGCTGGCCAGGAGGGAAGATGGAGCAATCCCTCAGCAGAAAAGACCAGTGTCCTAGGAGAGCTGGCCAGGAAACAGGGGAAGGTAAACACGGGGGCTGCACTAGAAGAAGCAATGAATGGTGAGGCAGGGCCCAAGGAAAGGGCATGAGACGCAGGCCAGCTGCAGCAATCGGACTGGAGAGAGAAAGAGGTCACATGCCCTGAAAGACACGGGGGCTAAGCCAGAGCAACAGTAGACAGGGCCTTGGGGCTCTTCTGACCTGACCCCTTCACATTCATAAAGGATACGGACATGACACCCAGGAAGATCATGGAGCTTACCCACATTCGCCGTGTCGGTAAAACACAACATGGGGAGACCTGACTCCTAAAATAAATTCTTTACCTAAGACTCACTGCCTAGTCCAGAATTTGTACTGCCTGCCTTACAGGAACCATTTGGGGCAGGGAGAAGTGAAGCCCACCCTTCCAGGCTTCAGGAAAGTAAAGCACATGTGAGTCTGAGTACAGAAGAGCAGCAGCGCAGACACTTAACAAAGACTATATTCCATGCCAGGGTGAGGGAGCCAGGTGAGAGCGGAGAGCAGCAGCAGCAGGCATCTGGGAAGGGATATGCAATGTTTTGTTTGTTTGGTTGGTTCGCTGGTTGGTTGGTTTTTGGTACCAAGAATCGAACTCAGGACCTTGTACTTGCAACGCAGGTGGCAGCACCACCAGTCTAAATCTCCAGCCCTAGGATATGCAATGTTTTGTCTAGAATGGCAAAGCCCAGATATCTGTGACATGTGACTGCATTAGGATCAGAATAGAAATGCAATTTAAATACTGATTCCATCCAAAACAGAGCACTAGCAACACAACTCCCATTGTAAACAGTAATCCCTGACCCTCACCAGGGAAGGAGCGGCCCTCTACTCTGCGAGGCACTAGACTATGACTTGCTGAGAGACCGAGTGGTTCGTGCCTACTGTGAAATGAGTCCTCAGAACATCTCACGATGGACAGGGTAATGCATGGCCCAGGTGCCCATTCCAGATGTACAACTTGCCCCAGCTGCTGGACCTGCCGCTCAATCCAGCCTCTGGCAGCCAAGCCCTTTAAGCACGTTCCTGCAGCAGAGATCTGATTATTCTATGTCTCGAATCCTTCTCAGGGCTCACAGCCACTGACTGAGGACGCAAAGGTGGAAAGTCCAGACATTCAGCTCAACACAGGCGGAGCGGATAGCTGTCATATTCCAGACTGTGGGCTGGCCCAGGCTCCGGCACCTGTGCCCAAGCCCGCGATCTCCCTTGCCCCACCCTGATTTCCCTCTGCTCCACAGTTGAATCTACCATGGCGCCCAGCAGGCTCGACAAAGTCTGTTCCCTGACAGAGCACCCCACCTCATTAGAGGCTGGCCATGCATTAAATCCTTGAGCCGGAGACTGGATGGATTCCCGAGGCCTATAAGCTCCTCCCGGCGTTCACGAAGTTATCATCACAGGAGCATTATGCAAAACTAGGCAAAGAACTGTGTCTAGTGATGCTGTATCCGGAGATAGGTTCAATGCTGTTTAATAACATGAGAGAGTGAGAAATGTGCTAGCGCCAAATCTCAATTCCCACTCCTTTGATCTGTCCTCAGTGTAGTTACAGTTACTCTCGTGCCATCTGACTTGAACTGATGATTCCAAGTTCCATAATGTCAAATAAGTCATATTTCAGTAACACTTCCTACCCACTGCTAAAAATATTGTTTCTTCCCACACAGCTATCCTTAATGAGATATTTCAATCCACCTGGCACCCAGGAGCGTTCTACGGCTAATTTTCCATGGAGCCCCATGAACTAGAAGCCAAACATCACAGAGCCCCACTGGAGCTCCTGTCAGGGGCCAAGAAGAGCATCAGCCTCATGGATTACTTTGTCCCACAGGAAAAGCTGATCCTCAGAGTTGTCATTCGACCCACAGTCTACCTGACCCTAGGGTAAAACTTCACATGGTGTGATTTGTTTCTGCATGGAATACACCAAGAGGAGCTAGCCCCAACTGCTGGCTGGCTTTCTTCTAGCACCTCTGCTGCTCTTGCAGTTTCTGGTGAGAACTAGTGTGAACCCTGAACATCTGCTCCCTCTCACTGCAATGGAACTGCAGCCTACTGAGCTGCACTGCTAAACTGTTGAGCTACTCTGAGCGCTGCTCTGAAGATGCACCTTCTCTCTCCCCTCAATGTCTTCATAAATGCTAGGCTGTGTTTCTCTGTCTATCACCCAGCCAATCAAACGCCTCTGGGACATTATCCCTAACATCCCCAAAGCTGGTTGAGGGTACATTTCTAGGCCCCCTAAGCTCTTTGTCTGTACTTATATCTGACAGTTAAAATAATTCTTCTAATAGTGTAATCAGCTGCCTCTTTTCCTTGTGAAATGCAAGCCCCTTAGAGGCAGAAATTGTTTCTCAACTCTGTACTCAGTATCCAGTCCTATTCTAAACATTTTCACTGGATAATAGAATCATAAAAATAAAAGCACTGGTAATGAAATAATAAAAATTAAACACACTGGTGTGGGCCTGCTGTGCCTAAATAGAGCTTCCTGTTTCTATTTTTGGAATCTTAACCTGAAAAATGTATTTTTAAAAACAGTCCAATGGGCTGGGGACTTAGCTCAGTGGTACCATACTGTACCTCACAACTGCAAGGTCCCAGTCCTGAGTTTGATCCCCAGTGCCGGGGAAAAAAAAACAGCCCAGAGAGTGTTCCCCAAGAGAAGGACTCCAAGACTCCAAGATTGCGTGGGTGCACCCTGGAGTATCTAGGCAGGACCTTCTCCAGGGAGGCCTGGCAGCGTGCACCAGCATGTTCAGGCATGTTAATGCCCAGATCTCGTACAGAGGATCTGGTCTCTAGCTCGCAAATGATGTCGCTGTGGCTAAGAGCAGGACTGTAAGAAGGGGTCAGTATAAGATTTTTCCTTTCCTACCACCTTCACGTTGGGTCTCTGCTGAAAAAGAAGTAAATGAGTCTGATGGTGGCAGTGACAGCCACATCCAGGGCAACCACGTGAGCTCACCAGCTCCTCCCTCTTCCCACCCAGTGCAGCTCTGTTCTGAGCCACACCCTCCTTGACCTTAGTTCAGCCTCAGCCACCATGAAACCTCACCTGTGCTACTGACGAGACACTCCTAGATGCTCATCTTTATAGTCTAAAATTACTGAATGTTAGACTGAATTGTGTCTCACACACACACACACACACACAATTAAGTTGAATCCTACCTACAGAACATGTGAATGCAACATTATCTGGAAGTAGGTCTTTGCAGATGTAATGAGGATGAGTTTATATTGGCTTAGAACTCTAACCCAATAGCCAGCATGGTTAGAAAAGAGAAATGCGAACACATGGGAGAAAGTCATGCGATGAAGGCATGAGGGTGAGGCTTTGATAAGGAATGCTGAAGCTCGCCAGCAAGCACTGGAAACTGGAAGGAGCAAGGGAGAATCACCCTCTCAAGCCTGCAGAGAAAGCATGGTCCCGGCAGCACCTGGAGGAACTTCTCACCTCCAGAACCTGGGTAGAATAAATTTCTGTTGTGCTAAGCAACTGCATGTGTGACGCTATTATAGCAGACTCTGAGAAGCTAATACCCTGACTGACCATACGTACCCTGTCTGTACAGTTCCACATAGTGATTTCGTTCTACCCGCACAAGAGTTCTGGGAGATATTTCTTAAAGCTGGAGGTGAGGAAAGGTCAGGATGAGGCCCATCACACAAGCAGAAATAGGACAGGGATTTGAGCTCATGTCTCATGACTCCAGGTCTTGCAGAGCTTTTAAATCGAACTGTTGCCACAGCACTTGGGTTAAGTCTTCTAAAATTCTTTAAAACATTTCTGTTATCTTCCTTCCTGCCCACTTGCCACCAGATGCAGTCCACAGCTCCAACCGAAGTCCACATCTCACGGTCAGGGAAGCCAGAGCCTGTTGTAGCTGCAGCCTCATCGCAGGTCCTACCTGGGCTGCTGCACTTGATTTGGGGTCAGGAGAAAGCAGTTTGAAACTCAATCTTTACCTGCCAGTGTCATAAAGGGAGTCCATAGGCAATTAGGCACCTCTAATCACTTAATTCCACTTTAAATCTCTGCGAGAAGGAGGTAATGATTATGGAGTTCTGATCTGACTGGTCCTTGGCCGATCTTCAATCAACCACAATGCTACAGGATGTTATAAAACAGTTTAAAAGACTCTTCCAAAGCAGCTGCAGCCATGAAATTCAAGCCCTGGGCAGAGAGGTAAGGACACGGAATAATGTTGGGTTCCTTCTCCATCTCCCTCTTTTTGATGTCCCCTATTATTAGGACTTGGCTTACAAATTCCATCACTCATGGGTGATCCCTTCCTTCACAGCTGAGCCCCAGGCTCCATGGAAAGGTCTGCTGGTGCATAGCTGACTGGTACTGGCTGGCTCAGAGACCCAACAGGACCTCGTGACCCTCTGTGTCCAGCTCACTCTGAAACATTTGCACACTGGCAAATAGGACAGAATTAGAAGGGAACTGCACAGGACACAAATGAAATATTGCTTTTCCAGAGAGTAAAAGGCTTACCGGGGGCAAAGGCTCTTTTCCACCTGCTGAACTAATCCATCCTGTGATTTTCCTGAAGTAACAGCAGCAAGCTTTACATATTTTAGGCTTTTTATCTCTGGTCCTTCGATATCCACAATGGTTATTCTGAAGAAGAGCATTATTTATTCACCAACTCTGGCCTCTGGGGAATTCAGGTGTCATACATAAGGCTTCTAATTCTCTGCTTTCTGGGGAATTTGTTCATGCAAGTCATCGATACATCCTGGCAATTTGAGAGGCTCAACTAGAGACCACCTCAAGAGCCAGCAGGGAAGGCCGGGGATTTAGCTCAATGGTTCAGTGGCCTGCCTTACTAAGTGCAAGGACCCGAGTTCAATCCCCCCAGTAC
>NW_022900930.1:1977824-2016139 GCF_012274545.1 Fukomys damarensis | reverse complement strand
TAAAAAAAAAAAAAAAAAAAAAGAACTAGCAGGGAAATGAAATCAGCTGAATGGGTCTGAGGCTAATTTCCTTTCTTGGTTGGTTGACAATGTAGGGCATGGTAGAAAAAAAAAATCAGTAGGGTAGCGCAGTAGTTTTTAGGGTATGCTTCTTCCTTCTTCCCTCAGCCCCCGGTTTATAAGCTAAGGACACAGCACATCTAGAACTGGGACTCAAATGACAGAAATGGAACAGTTCGGCAATGGTCCAACCAGCTGATTCTGAGAGTCTTCAGTAGCCCAACTGGGGAGATTTTCAGTATCTGTCCTACCAGCAGACTTAATAATTGAATGACAAAAGAAATTTTTTTTGGAGGGGGGTTGGTTCTTTTTGGAAATTGTTTTTTAAAAGGAGCTAAATGTAATAATAATTTAGTATATATGATGATTTTATGTATCAATTTAACTTGGCTAAGGGACACCCAGGTAGTCGATCAAACATTATTTCTGGTATTTCCAGAAGAGACTGCATTTGCAGACTGGGTCAGAGATCATCCGCCATAGGGCAGCACCCTCCAATTTGCTGAGAGCTGGAGTAGAAGAAAAAGGCTAAGGAAAAGTGAATTTTCTCTTCCTCCACTTGACTTGAGCCACTCATCCCTTCTGCCCTAAGATACAGCAATTGTAGTTCACTCACCTTTGCACTAACCGAGTAACACCCCAACTTACCCTTCCCAGTCCTCAAGCTTGCAAAGAACAGACAGTGGACCTGCTCTGGGCTTCCACTATCACTTAAGCCAATCACTGAAGGAAATGCCTTCATATACTGTATTAAAATATATGTATACATACATAGCTCAATAGATATGCAAGAAACACATAGTTGCTTTATGTGTTTCTATACATGTATATATAATTTGATTCCCTTCCACTGCACAGATGAAGAAACTGAGGTCTAAAGAAATGAATTGACTTGCCTACTGTCTGTCACATGGTCTATGGTTTAAGGTCATGTGGTCAGGATGAGAACACAGGCACCAGAGGCACTGGTGTGAGTGGAATATGATTTTTCTAGAAAAGAAAGTGGCCTCAGTCCCAAAATGTGAATCCTCAAGCATCAATGAGATGGGACCATGACACTGGATACACCGTCCACTTGGAGATTCAGTCCCAGTTAACAGGCTGCTGGGGCTGAGTGAGCCTCTGAGCAGAATACCAGCCACCGATAAATTCCACATCAACAGCGCTAACAGCCTCGGTAAGTCCCAGGCCTCCCTTTCCACGTGATTTGACCCTTCTGAGAGAAGCACGTGGGTGTCTTGGGTCTGTTCCCAGATCAATACAGTCAAATGACTCCACAAAGCAAGGTCCAAGAATCTCCGTTACTATTTTCAAAAAGCTTTGCTCCTCAAAAGAAAATATGCTAATTTTGAGAGTCAACACTCAGGTGACCATCCACAGAAAAATACAGAAGTTAAAAATTATTAATGGGCATCTTCAGGCAATTAAACACATAAGCCCTTGGGTTTCTCTTCTTGAAACTCTGCCTGTCAGCTGATGGTTTTTCTGCTTCTATGATAACACGGCCTTTGGTGCAGTAGGGCAAATAGTCTATCAGCTAGCAGACTGTGGCAGCTTTGTGACAAAGTATAGCAGTGTCCCTAACATGACTGCAGGCAAGGCAGCTGCTTATGCTCAAGCAAGGTAGTCCTCACATAGTGAGAACACCAGGAGACCGTGGGAGGACATAGTGAAAACCTGGGTTCACTGTCCCAAGGAATCACAAAGAGCCTGTGATGGAATGTTTCAACATCACCAGCTAAATACACTTGCTGGCTGGCTTAAAAAAAAAAAAAAAGGAAAGAAAAGAAACTAAGGTTGGAGGAGGAGGAGCTGAGGGTGAAAATGTGTTCAACAGAGATAGAGCCAAGCATCAATTAGGATCAACCCAAAACAATGGCAAGATGTCACAAGAAGGACCAGCCAACTGACAGATGGACTCCACGCAGCGAGAAAGCGACATATCTCGTGGTCTCTCAATCCTGGAATTTAGAGGTTTGGACTTCAGCCTCTTCCAAACCCTACTCCACAATAGCCTTCCTGAAGCATTAAGCAAGAGAGAGCAGCCAGATCTGTCAACATTTCACTAAACAGTCTGCAGACTAGCTGCTCCAGAGAGCAAGGACTTGGTGCTTTGCTCCAAATGAGCTTCCCAAATAACATTTGCTGGTTTTCTTTTCTCACACACACACACACACACACACACACACACACCTATCCATTCTGCCATTCCTTCTACCTTCCCTCTTAACCCAATCACCAGCCCTAGAGGAAAGCAAGCCCTCTGCTTTCTACATATTTTGTTGGACATGCAGGGGGAGCATCCTAGGCTTACTCCTGGGGACGGTGGTGGTCTGTTCAACAGAGGTGTGGATATCCCAGGTGCAGCTGCAGCCACTCTGGGCTTGCTGAAGCACCTCTGAGATGCCTGGCTGAAGATCCATAATTAAAGTCTCTGGGTGTTTGATCACCTCCTCGATGCAGAGTAATTAAAACTGCTGCACCGTTTGTTTTTCACTTCCTTTGATAAATGCCGAAAATGTTAACGAGCCAAAGCAGCACGGTTCCACCTTACTCACCCTTGGCTTCCCCACCTCCACGTGTGCCCTGCTTCTCTGGAGACTGGGCTAAATCAGGAAATGTAGAAGCCAGGATGGGTGTGGCAGGATGGTAGACACTTGGCAGGATGCACGCAAAGGGTTCTGAGACAGACAATGTCTTAGCTACTTTTCTCATTGCTGGGGCAATTGCTGACACCCACAGGTTAAAGAAGGAAAGGTTTATTTTAGCTAAATTGGTAGAGTTTTCGCTCCACAGTTGGCCAGCTCAAAAGCAGGGCAGCAAGGCACAGGGGCATAGCACAGGAAAAACAGTCCATGGCAGGGCAGACAGGAAGCACTACAGCTTCTTTCTTTCCCTTTTATTCCGTTCAGGCTGCAAGCTTTTTGGCTGGTGCTACCCACACCCAGGGTGAGTATCCCCTCTTCAATAAGTCCATCACCCACACCAAGAACTATGCTAAACCAATCAACTAACCAGTATCACCACACATGATCCAGTCGCTCCCAAAAGCCCCAACTATAAGTGCATGAGGCTTTGGGGGTCATCCAGATACAAGCCATAATAGGGGAGGACTTCCTAGGGGGAGGTAGCACTGTGCCCTGCACAGTTCTGGGGTATAGAGGTCCAGCACTTTGTTTTATAGAGAAAACTGAAACAAGTTTGGACTGTTCTGTTTGGCTTCTTAAAGCGCCTCTTTCTCTCAAGCCTATGTCAAGAAAGTGGGGACAATCTAGTTACCCAGGGGTTTCAGTCTCTCTTTCTGTCCAACGAGGACAGGGTACAGTAGTGCCCTGGCTCACGAACTTCATTCATTCCACAACTCTGGAGAAGACAGCCGTGGTCATGCTCTTCACCCACTGTGAAGTTTGTGAATGGAAGCAAAATTCTGCCCAACACTTCCGTCAGCAAACCAAATCGTTCATGAAAAGAAGCACTCGTGAACCAAGGCGTTACTGCAATCATTTTTGCACCAGTTAACACATGAAGACATTGTGAGGGTGAATTGCCCTGCAGTCTATGAAATCGCTCCCTACCCACTACGTTCTGTGATGGAAGAAGGCGCCGGCACTGAGTATGCCACCACGAAAATTAGAGTGGAGATCCAGTAAGGTTAGCTTGTGCCCAAAGAACTCAGCCTCTCTGGGGAGAGAAGGGACAGGGGGACGGACAGGGAAGGAGAGGATGTGGGAGGGCAAAGCACGTTCCGGGGAATACAACACCCTCTGTACCAGCACATAAGGGGCTCTTTTAGGCCTGAGGCATCCAACAAGTCCTGCATGTTACAGACTTCTCTTCCCGGGGCTGTGCTCAGTTGCGAGTACAAGCAGAATACCCTTCCCTATAGCCCATCTTCCTCTAAGTGGGTTGTGAGGGAAGTTAAGGCAGCTGCAGAACTGACTTCTGTTCTGGGGGTTTTGCCTGACATCAAGGTGACCTCAGCGTAGCCACGAAGTCTATCCACCAAAAGCAGGCCCAACCTTCTTCAGTCCAGACCAGTGCCTACCAGGCTCCAAAATGAAAACCAAAGGTCAGCCCCTCACTGCCCCTCTACAGCGTGCTCACACACCAGAGGATCGTGCGAAACCATTTTGAAGCACCCATGATGTGGCATCTGATTTCAAACCCCACAATTCTTCACAAACACACAGGAACCAGGTAACCTTCTGCTGGCACTTTGAAAACAACAAGGGGAACTCTACCAGAAGTCTGAAGTTAGTGTCTCCTCTGTCTACCTCCCTTTGCTGTTCCTTGGCTGTCCTGGGAAACAGCTATGACCCATATACAAGAAAAGGAAATCAATGGATAGAGAAAGAAGCAGGGAGGGTTTCAGTGGCAGAAAATAACTCTTGAAAGGAAAACCAAAGCGACACCAGGACTAAAGAACACATCTCTAAAGAAACCACATTCCCTCTCCTCTATGCGGAAGTCATACTTTCCATTCTCCCACCCAAGTTTACACTGGTGGCCACGGCTGACCATGTCAGATGTTTTATCTGCATATTCCCAGAACTGTGTGAGCTAAGTCCCCCACCAGCATCGTCACCAAACGTAAGTGGTTATTTCCTGTTGTTTGGGAGACTCAAACCCTTTTGGTGGAGGTGAGGTAGCACGAGTCATGCAGCAGTGCAGGACAGAGTAGGCAAATGCTCTGGCCTGGGGACATGCTATGAAAAGGTGTGACTGCTGACTTCGTCCTTTGCTAGTTATACAGCTCTGCATAAGTCGTTTAATTTCTGAGCCTCGGTTGACTCATCTGTAAAACAGGGACAGTAATAACCGTATGACAATATCGGTGTGAGGAAAAAAAGAACATAAAGTATTAATAGTATTTGGTGCACAGTACGCATTCAATAAACAGTATTTACTATTATCTTTATCATTACCTATGCTGCTACTTCTTGGCAGGGTAAGAGATAGTTGTGCCATTCCTTCAATCCATTTTCTTCCTCAGTTCAAAGAAATCCCTTCACTATGGTTTCAAGACCCACAATAATGAAGCCAGCACCAGTACCATTCCTGCCGACCCCGTAGAGCCCACATGCGAGAGGGTTCCAGAACCTGCCCCGGGGAGACCTCAAAGGTCTTCTGCAGGTCACAGGCACTGTCATGTGGGGAGGACAGGCTCCTGCAAGGCTGGCAGTTCCACCTCATGATGCAGCAGCCGTGGCCAGGTCAGGCCTGCATAGCTAGATGGACACAGCCAGCCTGCAAATCTGAAAAATGGCAGGGGTAAGAAGCTTGTGCACCTTTTCCCCTGATCTGCACTGGCCACTTCTAGCCCTGGCCACTGTCAATACATAACCTGTTTCTATTTTCTTATTGACTGTAATAGGGATGGAGCCCAGGGTCTCATGCTAGGCAGAGACTCTGCCGCTGAGCTACACCCCCAGTCTTGTTTTCTTCATCTTTAAACCAAACAAACATGGCCAGACACTCCACAAGAAATAGTCTTCCCTTCTGTTTTTCTGAGTACTTTCACTATTTACTCGTAATATATTTATAAGTAATGACATTTCTCCACCCACCTCTCTCCCACAGATACAGGAAGGAGGAGTAAGATAAAATGCTCTACGCTTCCCAAAAGAAAGAGACAAAAGATGTTATATTTACATTTCTTGGGTCCAAAGTCTTGCAAAATGGTTAGAAAACTGTGCCGCCTGTCCCCCGAAGAACACACACTACCCTGATTATTAGATGTTTTCTTGAACCGTGTCGTCCTCAACACCCCCCCCACCAAATAAAGGATGGAGGAGCAGCTAATTCACCCAGATGGAAATATTCCTCCGTCCCCTGCCTCCCCAGCAGCACTGTAACAGAAGAGAGAGAGATAAACATGACTTTTTAAAAAATTACTCTTATGTGTGCATCACATTTATGAAGATTTTCCTCAACATCTAGATGAGTTCCTTGCTTACAGTAGGTTCTTAACCAATACCTGCATGTGCAGTTTAGATTCCTGGACATTCACAGGCCCAAATCTTACTTGGACCCAAAGAGAACTGAGCAACATCCACAGGCTCATTGCCCCTGAAGCTTCCCCTCCCAGGAAATGGTCCCATAATTCACCCAAATGCTCAAGACAGAAACCCAGGAGGCCCTGGACTGTTCTATTCCTTCCCCACCATCCAAGCTGTGAGCAAGACCTGCTGCTTCCACCTGTAATGCAGACTCAGTGGCTTCAGCAGGACACCAGCCCAAGCTGCCATCCTCTCTCAGTTGCAAAGTGCGTAGCTGCTCTCCCTGCCTGCGCTTCACCCCTTACAGCCCATCTTCTCAGGGCTAGGATGATGTTAAGGCAATGAGATCCTGTCTCTCCCCTGCAATGTGAGTGCTCCAAGTCCCTCACCTCGGAGCCCTACCTTCTCTGCTCCATCTGCCCTTCCAACCTCATCTTCCACCGCTCCCTCCTGTCCCCTGGCCTCCAGATGTTCTGGCCTTCCCCCGTCCTCTCCTCTCAAAAACAACAAGTTTGCACCTGGGAAGAGCCCACAACTGAGCCCCAAGCAGACACTGCCCATCCCTCTCCTATCTGCAGCCGTCTCTAACTTATTTTCTCGCCTTTGGAGCATACATCAGCAGTAAGGCAAGGTGATTTCCTTACTTATGGGTCACTGTTTAACTTGTCTCCCAGAGAATGTGTAAGCTCTTTCATGGCAGAGACTCCCTCTATTTTATAGAAAGCTGTGCTCTTGGTGCCTAGAACACAGCCAGGCACTTGGTACATAATCAGTGAACATTGTGGACTGCCCAGAGTAACTGGCTTAATCAAGTCCTGTCCCCAAAACTCAAGTTCTTTCTCAGTAAATTCCATTTTGCACACTCATCTATATTTATAGATCACCCTGAAGAGGGAGAGTGAGCAGAATTCTCCAGAGACATTATATAAACCTCACCTTATAGCTGTCCTTATAGCCTAGAAGTTTGCAAATACAAACATTCTCTTCTTGTAAAATATTCGAGGTCAGCTCTTCTCAAACATTTTCGTGCTCGGGACCTTCTTACACACCTCAGAATAAATGAGATTCCAAAATTTTTTGTTCATGTGTGTCATATCTATCAGTATTTACCATGATCAGATTAAAACTGAAAAAAATATTTATTAACTCATTCAAAATAACAGTAGGAAACCACTACATGTTAACACATATATTTACATAAAATAAACCATATTCTAAATGCAGTGTGGTGTCCTAGATTGGATCCCAGAATAGAAAAAATGACATTAATAGAAAAATTGGTGAAATCTGAATAAAACATATAATCTGTAAATAGTTGTGTACTTGTGTGAATATCAATTTTGAAAAACATAACATAGTTATGTAAGAGACGAACATCGGGAGAAATAGTAATGGGTATATAGGAACTATTTGTACTGTCCTGTTTTCTTAAATGTAGAATTATTTGAAAATAAAGTTTATTTTTAAAACTGTATTTGTTTAAAAATGGTAAGAATAACATTGTTTTTGTATTTAGTGCATCTTTTGTTCAGTAAACAATTGCTGTATTTTCATACATGTGACTTCATTAAGTCAGTTGGGCTGGACCATTTCAGTTGAAATAAAGGAAGAAAATACAGTTTCCACATAGAAAAATGGTTAGAAAATAGAACATTTAATAGCCTTCGGAGATATTTATGGATATCTTTTTCTTGACTACTCAACCAACATTTGACAAGGGGGAGATTCTTAAGGACTGGTTGTAATGTGCTGCTAGATTTCCCTTGCCTTAAGACGGCTGCCACATGAAATTGCAGCCTCCATGTTCAAATATGGCTTCTCCCAAAAAAGGACAGGCTTCTTCTTCCCATCATGCCTCTTCTCCTGCCAAAAGAGTAACCTGATACTTGCTACCTCCTAACAGCTACTGATGTCACAGGCTCCTCCAAACCCTTAATAGTGCCTCACTCAACTCCACCCCAGCTCAGGCTAACCCCACCCCATTCCTACAAAAGAAGCTCCCTGTTCTTACATGTTGCTTTCTCTCCTTTGTTTGGAGACAACCTGGCAGATCCTCCCGTAATAAGGGATTGTTGTGGTACTGGTCTGGTCCTGGCTTTTGGCTCTTTTACCTAACACTATCAACAAGCATACCAGTGAACCTCTGGACTCTGATAACGTGACACTTCTCCCGGTCACTCTGCACTCTGGATATCTTTTACCTGTGCACAATTTTGCAACATCACACCTTGGCCATTTCAAATGCTGCTCACTAAGTCATATAGAACATCCAAAAGCTGACACGTTTCATTCATTATACAGTATCAAAAATGAACATACATTAATATTTAAGGTTTGGGAAACTGCCAAATTCATCATGGTGTATACAAATTTTGCAAAATCCTAATTTCCCCTTTAATGCTAGAATTTTATCATTGGCAAAATAAAATAAGAATACAGTCAGCTGTGTTTTTTTTAAACAGAAGCCTTATTCCTTTGAATTTTTAAAAGAAAATCTTCTAAATATTCAAAGCTGAATGGATGGCAGTTTATCTACCACTTCTTCAATTCAAAATCATATTCCATGAAAAACGTTCTAGGTCAGTTCACAACCAACATCACTGCACAAGTACTTTTTCTCAAGTCAAACTAAGGGATCTGGAATGGAGAAGAAAATATCTCTGTATGCCTCCCATTTTTATCACTCAGTATACTAAAAACATGTGTATTCAAGGTTTGACTTCCAAACAACAATTTATACAACTTCAGCAAGGTCATTCTTAAGTGAAACAGGAAGATGTTTTTTTTTGGAGGGGGTTACTTTTTGTTTTTAACTAGCACATTTTGAATCCATTGACAATTTAGACTAAGACACCAACAGTTTTACTAATCTTTTCTTATGCCTCATCAATGAGTTTCTAAGTGAAAAGGCAAAGAAAGTCTTAATATTATTATGAAAATACTTTTAACCTCAGAGATCCTCTGAAAGAGTCTTAGGAAACCTCAGTGGTCTGCATATCATATTCTGTGAACTACTAGTCTGAATGATTTACCAATAAAATGCTTCAAAATACAAACATGAATCGCACACCGGCTACATGCCAACAACAGTTCTCAATTCCTATGGACAGTAAAGGCAGAACAGCACTAAAGAAAGCGAGGTGCAGTTCCTTCCCTAAGAGTTTATAAATCCGATGGCATAGATAATGCATGCATAGCACAACCCCCATAACAGCGTCAGTGAGCACGGATTAGGCAGGACATGGAAATTCAACGTGGTAAGAGGGTGAGGACTGTGGACCTCGGAACAGAGGGGCTGGGAAGGCCAGAATTCTAGAAATCAGCCCTCTGACAAAACCAGAGCAGCTCCTAGCTTTCTCCGCCCACCTCAGTCCCAGCAATGGTGCTTCTACCTGACGAGAATTCTGAAGACCCGAGTCTCATGCCAAAGCCTGCAGGCAAAGTTGGTGCAGACAGGGAGTTGGGTATCAGCAGACGTGAAAAGGTTTCTCTGGATGCTAAACCAGTATGGAAGAGACAGGCAAAGACCTTGGCTAGATACAGTGGTGAAGTTCTGCAATCTAATAAGAGAAAGGAGAAAGGAGGAGAAGTACAGTGCTGTGCTGTGCTCCAAGGACTAAATATTAAAGGACTTATTTTTAAGAAGCAAAACTTCTTAAAGGCCAATTATTAATCACAAGCAGCTAATTGTTCTGTATGGGGCTAACTGTCCTGAAGAAGGGCTAATTACACTTTTAAACACACACATACACACTGCACACAAATCTATAAAGTGGCTCAATGAGATCAGACTGCAAAGGACAGGTAGGGCATTTTACAGAGGAAGTCTGTCCCTGGTGAGCACCACACTCCGCAGTCTCTGGAGCTCCCACAGCTAAGCTGAGCACACTAGCATTCGCGGTTTCCTGCCATCCCCCACTGTTTGTGTTTGCCTCAAAGGACACTAGACTTCACAACTTGGCCACCTGCCCACTGAACTTAGGCACTCTGTAAAGGATCTGTCCAGGCCCAAAGCCATTTGAGCCTGCATTATTTTTCTGACAAGCTGTGGCGTTTTACCCTGAGGAGCCAGGATGTGCTGAATCCTAATGGGGCCCACTGAAGGCCGGTGAGAGTGGTGCTGGGCTTTACTGCTGGCTGCTTTTGACCCTGGTGCCAAATGATTCAACCCCCCCACCAGGCTCTCTGTTGCTAAGCTCTGGTGATTCCAAGCAGAGAGCCCAAGATAACTTCAGCAGACATAAAAACTGATTTCCTCCCAAAACAACCACAGGCTCAACCGGGATGGGGAAGCAGAGCCCTTTAGCACACAGCTAATGGACCTCCACAGAACTACAATCCACTCTCTCGGAGGTGGGAGCATTTTCCTAAGCACAAGTAGCCAGGGACAGATCGGGATGCAGTGTAGCCTACCTTCCAGGGAAGCTGCCACAGACAAGTGTCTCTGCATCTGTGCTGCCACAGTCACCACAGTTCTTTAAAGTAGACCCCACTTCCTGATCCCTGCCGCCAGACCCCTGCGCACTGCATTACACATGAGTCTCGATAAAGCGTCCTCCACACAGCCTATGTGGGAATAGGGACAATGGGTGAGGAGGCCCAGATTGTGTCATTACTGAGCTCTTCGTTTGTGTTCGTCTTCTCCCCCTCGGTGGCAAGCTTCTTAAACTGGGCTTTTAGGAAGAAAGTGAGCAGAGAAGGAATCCAGAAATACTAAGTGCAAATCAGAGGAAAAAGAGGAGGAAGTGTCTTGCAGGAAGTAGAATTGAAGACGCTATACAAGATGAAAAGGAATAGGGAAAAAAGAAAAAGGGAAGAGAGCGTTCTAGGTGAAGAGGCACATTATGGGCAAAGGTGTGGAAAAAAAGACACCCACACAGGGTAGTATGTGAACCTCTTGGGCAAGAGCACAGGTTAAAGCACGGAGAAAAGTTGGCTGAGGCCATAAGGGAAAGGAATTGAAAGTTAAACTGCTGGGCACAGAGCGGGTACCACAAACTACAATGGGTACGTGGGTTGGGGGATAGGAGGGGACAGAAAGCGGGGAGACAACAAGCCTGCAAGCTTGTGAGTGACAGAGGCCTGAGCATCGGCTAGTATGAGAGGGGGCAGAAACACCTTTCCCAAGGACAGGGACCATCGTGAACAGCGGCCTAGGCTTGGAACGGCACTCTGCGTTCAGAAAACAGAACACTAACGCATGACCAAGAGGGTGTATCACTTAGTGCTTACTAGAGATACAAATCCAATGGAAGATATACAAATACGTAAGAATTGGCAAGATTGGCTTACAACGGCCATCTAGAGAGTCAGGAATAGAAGAATGCAGAGGTCCTGTCTATGCACTGGAGATCTGAACAATCCAGTCAAAGGCCTGGAACTCACTGTGATGTCCTGTGTGGGTCCAATTCAGGATGACACAGTCAGAAATGGAGGAACTCAGTGAGCCACTTCTCCCTTCATTCAGCTGTGAGCACAGCACACAGGATGCCCAGGGTGGCAGATCATCCACACCAGTGAGACAGAATGGGAGGCACCTGGAGTCCGAGAACTCTGACCCTTTCAGTACCGGAAGCTGAATCGTGTTAGCGCTCTCAAAGTTTCTACTTTCTCCTTTTTTTTTTTTTCCTTTTGCCCTTCTGCCTGTTCCTGCTGCCACCATCTCATGATCTTCACCAAATGTAGATGCTAACTATGAGGTGCACATGCACGGCAATTATTTCCTTGTCTTACACAAGAATCTGGACTTTTTTTTTTTTTTTTGCCCATTCAGCTGTAATGAGTAGGCTCAGAGGTCTGCGACAGGACGCAGGAGATAATATCCAAGGTGAAGGCAAAGACTGGAGCTCCTCCAAAGAAACAAAAGCAGCCCTTCCTTCTTCATTTCCCTGTTATTGCATTCATGTGACAAGCTAGGGGTAGGCGTTCTGTCTCCAGTAAATCCCATCAGCAACACTCAGAACTATGCAAACCAGTTCAGTTGAGTGTTTCTTACTCGAACTGACACAAAAAATTAAGCATCCCAGTTTACTCCTTGTCAACTTGACAGCCAGGCACATATCTTTAAACAGCAGTCTCTATATACAAAGACTAGTTATGCCTAAGGTGTTATAACTATCCTGCATACAAATGGAAATGCACTAATTCCCTCCCCAGAACAGAAGGCAAATTTCCTTTGGGTGATGCTTACTCCTAACATTTCATAACTTGAACTTTATAACATAGGCTTAATAGTACTCAAGAACCAATATTAAGCCTATTGACATGATATTAATTTGGAAGCATATTCAGAGAGAGCTGTTACAATTACAATTCTCACTTCTGTAGCCAATCACAGGGTCACAGCTGCTATTCAGAGCTACCTTCTCCTACTACCCGTTCTCTGTTCCCTTGCCCTTCAGCAAGAGCCTCAGTGGCCCTTGGTTCTTTCCGTGGAGGGGTGGCACACACCTTCACTCCTGAAGGTTCTGGACCATTGGCCGTTATGCCTGGATTGAGTTCTTGTAACTTCCCACTGACTTTAATAACAGGACAAAGTAATACTAGGAGATGCCCTAAGGAATCTCCTGCACTACAAGTATATTCTTCCCTTTCCTCCACTGCGGGGTAACAGTCCCATTTCCCCTTGATGGTCTGGGTCAAGCACTCCTGCCCACACTGTGACTCCCTTTTAACTTATTTCTTCAGAGGCACGAGGAGACCAAAACGACCAGGGGGACCCTTAGCTTCCAATTCAATGGTATCATTGTTGCGCTTCCCGGTGTAAGCCTTCCCCTCTCTGGAATTAATACCTCCAAGCTAATAGAGCATAAGGTCGCAGGGCCAGTGAGCAATTATTTTGCTAGTGGATCATTACAGACAATGGTGAGTGGTTCCATTCCCACTTCCACCCCTTGATTCCTGTACCCATGAATCCTGGCTATGGGAGTCACAGTACCATATAGTGGACGCTGATTCGTAACATACATATCCTTTTAAAGAACCCTGCCCCAGTCCTGAAAGCTATGCTCACCTAGCTGGTGCTGTAACTGTGTCTTCCAAAGACCATTCCACCTTTCTATCAATCCAGGTACTTCTAGATGGAGAGTAATATAAGACCAGTGAATTTCATGACCATGAGCCCATTGCCTCACTTCTCTGGCCATAAAATCTGGTTCTTGGTCAAAGGCAATGTGGTATGGAATTCCATGATGGTGGATAAGGCATTCTGTAAGTCCACAAATGGTAATTTTGACCAAGTATTCGGTGTGGTATACAGGGAAGGCAAATCCACATGCAGAACAAGTGTCTGTGCCAGTCAGGAAAAGTACTGTCTTTTCAATGGAAGAAGCAGTCCACTATAATCAACCGGCCACCAGACTGCAGGCTGACCACCCCAGGGAATGGTGCCGTTATCAGGGACTCGGTGGTGGTCTCTGCTGCTGGTATATTGGCATTCAGCAGTGGCTGTAGCCAGGTCAGCCTCGGTGAGGGGGAGTCCAAGTTGCTGAGCCCATGCATAACCTCCCTCCCCGACATCATGGCCAGTCTGTGCATAAACCCATTGGGCATAAGATGGCTAAAGAAAGAAGTTGACTGCTAAGTACAGAATGGGCCATCTCATCCACTTGATGATTAAAGTCCTCTCCTGCTGAGGTCATCTTCTGGTGATCACTCACAATTACTTTTTACATCCTTTGCCTGCATAGAGAGCTCTATGCACATACCTCTTCCCTCAAATGTCTCTGTCACCAGTTCTTCAGCCATGACCCTTCTAAGTTCCTGACCACCCAACCAAGTGACTGTCTGCAGCCCGCAAAGCAGTGCAGTCTACATCTGACCGTTACTCCTTCCAGGCAACATGTCTCGCCAAATGCACCGCTCAAAGCGCTGCTCACTGTGCAGATTCCCCTTCACCACTCTTTCAGGGATGTCCTAAAAGGGGCTGTGGCGTGGCAGTCGTCCACTTGGGAGTAATACCCGCATACTGTGCAGAACTGCCCACAAACCACGTCCGCCCCATGAGACCACAGGTGCATGCTGGGAAGGAGAAGGAAATACAGCATGGACAGAACCACGGGCATCTGGGAAACTGACCCGTGTAACTTACTTGTGCCCGCTGGACCTGCTCTGGGGCGATCAGGTATTTATCACCAGACAGGTGGCCCTCAGGAGAGTCAGTGACCGCCACACGCACAGAGCATAAGAAGCTCCACAAAAGGGAGGGCTAGACAGAGTGAAAGAAGCCAGGCCCAACACCCCAACCACTCCGCTCTCAAGACAACAGATATCTATGATGCGTGTGATCGTAAGTAATTAATAGTTGGAAAAGCCTCATGGGTGTTGGTTATTAATGGTTTTTAACAGCAAAGGACAAGGTGACCAGGAAGCTACCTGGGCAGTCTCAGTAGCCCAGTTGCCTGAAGGGAGGCAGGCAGGTTGAGACATGGCTGGGTTCGGATGAGTTGACTGAGACGGGGGAAGAGCACAAAATTACAAAACCGGGGGGGGGACCTAAGAAGCAGTGTCCAGGCCGTCGTGACAGGTAACTCTGCATAAGGGCCCACGGTGAATTCCGTACACACCCACTGGCAGAATTACAGCTCAAAAACCCGAGGTGGGGAGAGGAGTCTCCTGAACTCTCAGGCATTGCTGGGGGAGGTGAGAAATAGTTCCATCCACTCTGGAAAGCTGTTTAGCAATTTAGTTAGCATTAGACATACACTTATGACTCAAATATTTCACTCCTTCTTTACCCAAAAGAAATGAAAGCACATAGCTCACTCACACACACACACACAAGTAGAAATAGCCCCTGTACCCATCAACAACAACAACAAAAAACCAGATAGCTACATTTTGGTAAAGTCATACAATGGGACATTTTTTAAAATCAACAATAGAAAGAATGAATCGTTAATATGAAGGACAAATCTTAAAAATCATGGGGGAGGGGCCGGGATTTAGGTCAGTGGTTCCACCGCCTGCCTCACAAGCACAAGAACCCGAGTTTGATCCCTGGTACCAAAAAAAAAAAAAAAATCATGGGGGAACATGAGAGGGGATCAAGGGGAAAGATAAGTAAAAACCATCAAGATGTGATATGTAAATGCACCCCAGGCCCCATGAAGCATGAATTTAGTACTTAGCACCACAAACATAGGGAACAATTAAAACTTTTAAAATATATACATGAAGCAAGAGAAGGCAGACATAAAGGAGTGCATACATCAGATCCATTTATATGAAGTTCCCTGTCAGGCAAGCTGACTCCGTCCGAGAGAGACATGAGGAAGGGGGCTCACCGACAGAGGCAAGGGAAAGCTTTCAGAAATGTCAGAATGGAGGCACACTGTATTTTCACCTGGTGGCTGTGACCCAGTGTAACCAGACGGCATAACCCACTGGACTCTGCAGTTCAGATCTAAACATCTCAGTGCTTCAAAATATAACTCAGCGATTTCTCCATATGAGGGGCCTGAGGGAAGATGGAGTCACAGGTAACACAGGAAGGCAACTGGACAGAGAGGAAGAAGATACCAGTTGTTCCTAACACAGGGAAGTCGACAGGGGATGGAGTGGGGCTCATTCCACCTCTTCAGAAAAAATGAGAACCAAGAGCTGGCATGTAAAGGTACAAGATCCCAGTAATGAATGTAACTGTACTGTCTACCTAGAATGTACCAATAAATTAAATTTTAAAAAAGAAAGTGACTCTTCCTGCTGTGCACAACTTGTTTTTGTCTTTGGCTTCACATCGGATTATCAGCAGCCTGGAGTCCCCTTAGCAGAAGGCTTTGTGCAGAGAAGGAAGTGGATGCCACCTTGGAATACAGGTCAGGAGATAACTTTCTCTTCCCGCTGAACCCAAGACGGGCAGGTTTGATAAGCAAGTGCATGCCTTCTTTAACGAATGATAACACCTCTGGCTGAAAAGACAGTGTCCTTTCTGTGGTCAGTGAGAAACTCAATGCCACAACCCAGAGAAATGACAAAGTGGAGCTTTCGGGGTCTGTGCAAGGTCAGAACCAGCAAGAGAATAAGAAGGAGCTCCCACAGCCTTCAGCTCAGTCTGCCCCACCAGTGGAGTCACAAGCACTCCGTCCAGTCTCCCAGGCACTCCAATTATGCAGAAATTCCTGCACCCAGCTTCTCCACTATGTCCATCTTTCTCCCCCTTGGCCTCCTAGCCAATATGATCGGATTCAGGAAATCTGGCCACCGTCATTACACACGAGTCTTTGCCACTCACCTTCCCTAGGAGACAAACAGAGCCCTGCAGGAAAAACGTGTATCTTACCAGTGCAGTGTTTCCTTTTTCTTATCATGAAGATGCACTTTCCTTGCACTTAACTAAACGGGGAGACTCCAGAGGCCCAGAGAAAGCCTTTGTAACTGCTCTGGAGGCCAGAATAGACACAACTCAAATGCCACTTCCTCCCCCAGGGCCACCAGCACCTGACTTGCTGATCTGACCTCATCAACTTCAAGACTATTGTGTTTTCCTAGGAAATTAGATTTATCCAAAATAGCCATAAAGTTCTTCACTGGCCTTCAAGGCCTCCCTGCTTTTCTCCCTGCCTCAGTGAGCCAGCCCTGGTAGCCGTCCCACACAGCATGGATGCTCCTCACCGTCAGGGCATGAAGAGGTTTGCTCGGGTAATGCCAATGCACAAGGAAAGAAAGGCGATGTGTCTTCCCGCGCCTTGCTACTCCCTCTCACCCAAGTGGTACCTGCGAGGAAACCCAAACTGTCAAACCCTGCAAAGCCCTGCCAGTGGCAGTACACAGGTCTCACAACGCACACGCACACACGCCCACCACACTCAAGCACATACGGGTAAGAACTCTGAGTTCATTGTCAGAGAATTATAAGGCCCACAGCAGGCTGTTAACAGAAAGCAAAACCTCCCTGATTAAGAGCAGGGACCTAGGAGCAGAGGCAGGAACTCCGCTGCCCGTTTTGGTGCCACATCAAGTGTCAAAGCACAAGCAGTCTGCACTTGTGGCAATCAAACTCGTGGGGAATATAAACTACCTGGAGTAGGACCCACCTTCTACAGGAGTCCTTCGTTGGTACTGGTGGCCAGATCATGAGAAGTAAGCAGAACAGGAAGGCAGGGGGGGCTCCAGCGGTGTGCCTGTCAGCACATATCGTAGAACCTCCTACAATGTCTCCCAGGTCCACCTCCCAGCCTTAATCTCAAGCAGTTTTAAAATCCCTGTGTGCTGGGGTAGCTCAGCGTGAGGGCCATCCTCGCCACACAATAAAACAAAACTCAGAGAAAGACATTGAGGTTAGTCTGAAGGAAGAAGCTCTTAACTGTATTTAGTGAGAAGTTACAAGCTTGTAAATACTCTGGCATAGGAAAGGGTCCAGTGTGGTTGGACCCATCAGGACTAATCTCAGCTCTGGGATCTGTGCCGAAGGCAAGTCACAGATCTTTTCAGCCTCAGTGATTGTGTGTGTTTGTGTGTGTATGTGTGTGTGTGTAACGACACCTGCCACGAAAGGTTTGTTCATGGAGATTGCCCAAGACAAAACGAACCAGGACAACTGACATAGATGCAGCCTGAGGTGAGGCAGACAATTTATCCCTTCACCAACAGCCAAGGTGAACTCAGATAGAAGCCTGTTCACCAAGGACATTAACGCACTCTGCCCCCCCAGAATTTTCATGTGTAGCTAATTCTTCAATTAGAACAAACACGCTCTCACCTTATTACAACATCAGTATCATCTCCGGTAGCATGACGCTGGTAAAACGGCACAAGGGCAACATCGCTCCTTGCTCCTGTAACAGCCACAGCCCAAAAGTGCTGTAGGCCTGGAGCTGTGTCTCTGCCACCTCGGGCACTGGGGTAATAGCTCTCAAACCTCCTCAGTGAAAGGAAAACTTCGTCAGAGAACACAGACCACAATGATACCACCCTTCTCGCCTTGATGAAAGGAGGTTGCAACTTTACCCAAAACCACCAGCAGATATTTATGAGCACCTGCTTCTGCACTTAAAATAGTTCTTCCCATGTTCCCATGGAGTTTACAGTCCAAAATGGGGAGGCTGATTCTATATAACAGAGCAAACAGTCTAATAGAGGAGGCACCTCATGCTGTGTGAAGCCCCAGAATGGTTTAGGCCACAACTAACAAAGCCAGGAGAAGGTTCCCAGAAGAAGCTGTGGAGAAAAAGCCAAAAGAAGAGCAGTTCTCAGGTTCAACGTCACTCCCTCGAGGAAGCCCTCCTTCACCACCTTCCCTGTTGAAATTAGGCCCTTTGCACGCTGTCTCACAAAGCCCTACTTTTCACCATTCGTAGTTACAGATTCGTCGTTAATATTCTCCCCTCTACTAGTTCTGGAGGGAGAGGCCATGTCTATTTTGCTTACCAACTCTTGGCCTAATACCTGGCACATGATGAGTGCTCTGTACATAGGCAGAGGCTTAAATTATGACTGTAGATAAGGGCCTGGGCCAGAAGAAGAGCAAAGAGACTGAGTTGGGAAGCAGTGAGGCAGTCAAGGAATAGAGAGCCATTTGGGCAAAGCAGGGATCATGGGCCACAAGGATGGTAGCAAGAGCTGAGTCTGGAAAAGAAAGCAGGGCAGAAACCAGACCGTGCTGTGTAGGCCCCATGAAAGGGACATTCTCCCAAGAATGAGGTGCTTCTGAGGGAAGGGAGGTGACTGGGTTTGGGTCACATATGCTGCAATGTGGAAAGTGTTCACAAAGCACTCAGCCTGCAAGTGGGACTTCCAGGTATGTACCCCGAGTAGACAAAATCAGCAAACCACAGACACCACCATATCTATGTCTACAGCAGCTCTGCTCACCACAGGCAATTTACAGAATCAAACTCAGTGCTGGTCAACAGGTTAATGGGGAAAGAGAGTTTGGTAGAGACACATATGGAGCATTATTTGCCCATAGGGAAGAATGGCATCCTGTCATTTGCAACACAATGGATGGAACTTTAAGATGTTAGGTTAAATGAGACAACCCGAACTCAGACAAGGACTGCATTTTCTGTCTCCCTTGTAGAAGCTAAAAAAATGTTGACCTGGAGGTAGAGTAATGATACCTAGAGATTGGGAAGGGTGTGGGGGCTGGGATGGTTGAAAATGAAAGTGTAATTAATCATTGTATGTTATATACGTGTATGGAAATATCACACTGTGTTCCATTAATATACATAATTAATATGTGTCCATTTTTAAAGTATTTTAACAAGACTAGAAGTTTGAAAGTTTGTTAGGAAAGTATTAACTCATGAAACATTATGGTGTGCTATCCTAGAACTGGAAGATAATTTGGAAAAAGTAGAAGACCAAAGAAATCAGGACATAGTAGAATCAGCCTACCTCAGGCATCCTTGGAAAGAGGTGGCTAAAGAAAAGAATCAAGCATTGTCCCTGACATTCGGTTTAAATGGTGGTGCCTTTCACAGTGGCAGAGAACAACCCCAGACAGTAGAAACTGGGGCTGTGAGTAGGAGCACAGGTAAAGGATTCAATTTATGACCCGCCAAGTGTAAAGTTTCTGAGCAGTTCCCAGGTAGAAATGGTGAGCAGGTAACTGAATGTACTGGGACAAAATAGCTCAGAGCAAGACTAAGACTGGAAATACACATTTGAGGAAAATCCATATAATGAGTCATTGATATAGGGTAATAGGCAAACTCTTCAAAATTAATCAGAATAGTATCTTTCATGGGATACTAATTATGGGAGAGCCTGTGAAAATTGTGAATTCATGATGTAACCAAAATAAATCTATCATCAATACTCATGACCCAGTATTCATTTAAAGATTCTATATGCATAGTTAAAATTGCAACACTTACCTATATAAAAATAATTATCACACATTATTACACAATCAGTAATTAAATCACAAAGTCCTAGGAAACAGGAACATTTCTTTGTCCAGATTTTATTCATCTTTATAACGTGTGCCTTGCACGAGTCCGACACAAAGTTTTCACTGTTTGTGCACCGCATGGAATAAACTCCTTTATTACAAAGCTTTCCTAATTCCTTTCCCAACTAATGGATGTATCTGACTTCTGCTTGGATGGACACAAAGCAGGGCTCTGACGTCCTAGCTCAGGAATCTGGACCATTTTGCCTTGCAGCAGAAAGATGGCGTGTACCAATGCTCTAAGAATCAGCATGAGGGACCCAGGCTGAGTTTCGCTCCCTGAGCGTTTCCACCTTCCTCCTACCAACCTGGATGCATGCCCACAGACCTCACGGGTATCCAATTTTTTTTTTCATAAACAGGAGGGTTTTCATTTCTTAAGTCAAAGAGAAATTTGGTAAGAGTGCGCCTAATCCTGAGATAGCACACAAAATGACTCTGGGATGCTTAGCCACGGCCGCACATCGCAGATCCTCTACACAGCTAGGTGAGGGCGAACCAGGGGGTGAGGCACCGTGCTGCCAGGCTAAGGGGCACGCTTACCCTGCAGGGCATGGGCCCTACCTGTTTATGGCAGCCATGGCTGGAGATGACATCATTACCAGATCCCACAGTCAGTACAATGTGTCAATTTTAAATTTTTTGTCCCTGTGACAACAAGGAGGTCATGACTTACCCAAGTGACTGGTATTTTTATGCACTGTGTGGTATACATTGAATTTTAGCAAAAATATGGAGACAGCCTCTAGCACATTAGGAGATGGCTGTAAAAAGTCTACCGAATTATATTTCTTAAAAAATGAACTACATGTCACAATATATCAAAAATTGAAAATGCACTGAAGCTGATTTGGATGATATGAAATTCCAAGATATAAGAGGTACAGGGTTCTGAAAAGTGTAAAATCCTGAACACTTTTACTGCAATGTTAATTGGAATTCTTCCTCTATTTAGGAATTCACTTCTTTAAATAGAAAAATGACGTTGTGCAAAGCATAGAACATTACTGAATGAAATCTGAGCAGGGTCAGGGAAAAATGTGAAATTAAATCATATTGGCCAATTTTGACAGAAGGTAACCTTTAAAAATGTCTTTTGTTTTCTTTTGGGCAGGGTTCCCTCTCCGCCAGAGAGGCCGAAAAACCAACCTCTTGCTGAAGTCACACATCACCGACAGTCTGTAGCAAGGTGACAGAGGTAACGTTCTCCCACTTCTGAGCTTTACAGGAAGGCCATACAAAAAGGGGTCCTGAATGCAGAGTCAAAGGTGCAAATACAAGCAAGACTGGTTTCCCTCAGAAAATGTCCCCCAGAAGCAATCTTCCACCCAGTTTTACCTGCGTCACCACAGTGGCAGGCGAACAACTATGTGTGTCACATGGCAGAGGAACCAGGAATGCCTGGTGGGAAAGGGTTTCCAGGCAGGGCAAGGGTTCAGCCCCCTGAGGCATCCCTAAGAGCAACCCAGGACCTCCCACCCAGCTCTCCATGAACAAGGAACTGTCCCAGCGTCTTTGCCAGGCTAAATACCCCGCTGAGTGATTTTAAACACATGGTGAGCCTCTTCCCAGCATCAGTGCCAGGAGGGATTACACCTTCAATGTCAGTTATCCTGGGAAACTGGAACTCAGAAAGCTCATAACCACCAATGTGCAGTTTATGAAAAAGGACTCGTACTCAAACTTTTGATTCCACTGTATGCGGTCTGTTCTGCACCAGGTGGATGCAATGGAATATCTGGGCGCAAGAAAAACCTTCCTTCTTCTACCCACTTGCTAAACATGCACCTGTTATTGTCAAGGACTTTCTAGATTTTGAAATGCAAAAGCAAGTAAGCTTCCAGCTGCTAAGGGGTGGCCGTTTATTTGTTTGGAAGGTTGTTGTTGTTGTTGTTATTGTTGTTTTTGCTTTGGAGACACATTCTCTCTACGTAGTTCAGGCTGGCTTTGAACTCACTATGTAGTCCAGGCTGGCCTCAATCTTGAACTTGCCTCAACTCTCCTGCCTCAGCCTCCCAAATGCTGGAATTGCAAGTGTTCACCACACACCCACCCAGCTGCTAAGAATGAAGAAGCGTCCGCTCCAGAAGCCAGCTCAAATACACCAAGCATCAAAACAGCCTGCTGCTTCTGACTGTCTCTCAGGTTTGAAATCATGAAACAACAATACTGTTTTCCTTCCCCAGGTGTAGTACTGCCAACCCTTACTTCTGGGAGTCCCCTGAAAAGGGATCCCCTTTAGTTCTTCCTCTTGAATCCAAATCCATGCTACTCCAGGATGGTGTCTGCGGTTGTTTTGGGTTTGTCCTTTGTCGTACCTCCCTGCTTCTAAAGGCTGTTGGGCACCCGATGAGCACCAGAGCTCTGAGACAATGCAGGGTCGCAGAGGGGTCGCAGAGGGGGCCCTCCCGTGTCCCACTGTGAGGACATCCATTTTTGTTAATGGCTGGTGGATGTCATTTGGAGCCTGCTGGCACCCCAGGTGCATTTCCAACCCACAGTGCAGCACCCAGGGATCCATCCTCACCCTGCAAGAATCACTTAGCTTCATAACCCTGCCCTGATTCAACTGTAACTTTGCATAAAGCCTGAGAGGTGGGTGGGGAGCGCTGGGTGTTTGATAGATTACTGATGAGACTGGGCTCACATCTGGCTGTTTTATCCTTTTTATGCTAAGTTCAAAAAAGAAGGGGTTTAGGAGAGGAAGCTGATGCATAATTAAGCAGAGGGCAACACCTGCAAACTGTGCAACCAAAATGCAAAGAGGATGTTTTCGCTTCTCTCTTGTGTGTGAGGAGCCGACGAGAGCCTGCGGAGGCCGGAGGCAGTAGCCTCAGTGGATTAATTGCTGTGGTTGTACATGCGCACACGCGCACACGCGCACAAACACGCAGTCACACATGCACACGTCTATACATACGGCACACACATGGAGACTCATCCGTACAGTCCAGGCCCCGCTTGTACTGGGGCCACGACCCTGAAACATCGTGTGCACTGCTCTGGCGAGAAGGGAATGGACACGCTCACAGCCGTCCTAACTCTCCAGCCTACCGACCAACACACATCCAGCCCCTCACCATGCAGTGTCCGCTGTCAGAAGGCACCACTGCCTCCACCCACATTAAAACAGCTTCCTCTCTGGGCCCTCTATGCTCTTCTCCTGTCCACCACAGTACATTTTCACAGCACAGCTGAGCTGAGCTGGACAAACATGAAGGAGATCCAGGGGCCGGGGATTTAGCTCAGTGGTTCGGCGGCCTGCCTCGCAAGCGCAAGGACCGGAGTTCAATCCCCGGTACCAAAAAAAAGGAGATCCTAATGATCTTCATGTTCAAGCCTCTCCCATGGGCTTCATTTCTCTCCAAGTAACAGCAAAGTCTTCATAGTAGCTACTGCATGACCTCTACCTCCCCCCGCTTCTTTGCCTTTTTGTCCACTACACCTTGGTCCTCAGCCCCATCTACACTGGCTTCCTCATCGTTCTCAAACTCACCAGGCACTCCACCACAGGACCTTTGCATAGGCTGCTTCCTCTGACTAGAAGGCTCTTCCTCTATACCCACGTGGGTGCCTCACCACTGCTGTGAAACTTAATTCAAATGCCAGTAATGAGTGATTGTGTTCCTCTCCTGTGAGCTTTCCTCCACCATTCTCAAAACTTCTTACCCTGTTTTGTTTTGTGCCTTACATTTATCATCTTATGAAACACCACAGAATTTGTCTACTAGTTTTTCTTATTGTTTGTCTCCACCTAATAGACTGTAAGCTCCATGAGGCCAGGGGTTATGGTCTTTAGCTTCACCCAGAGACTAGAAAAATGTATAGCATTAATATATTAATATATAAATATATATTATATATAATATGTCTGTTGAATCAAGAATGAAAAATGACTTCATTTCACTGGCAAATGTATACACAGTATATGAAAAAATAAGCTAGGCGTGGTGGTGCACACCTATAACCCCAGCACTCAGGAGGCTGAGGCAGGAGGATCACTGTGAGTTCGAGACCATCCTGGGCTACCAGTGAGTTCCAGGTCAGCCTCAACTACACGGTGAGAACCTGTCTCAAAAAACCAAAAAAACAACAACAAAAATAAAAAATAAAATACAATTCCAACTAGTTCTGCACATATAAATGTCTTATGTTCAAAATAATTAAAGTTAGGCAAACTTGAAAGGGTCCTGGGATATTGGGGGACCTGGAGGCAAATGACTGCAGGCCGTCACTCTCAGGGACCCACAGTATACGAAGAGAAGGAGTCATTGTCCTCCATGCCTGCAGCTCCCAACAGCTCTGCGACTCTGCTGCAGGAGAGAGCAGGCTCTGCCACAGAACCGGGGCTGCCTGGTCCCCGAGCGATGTCACCGCGAACTGGCAGAGCGCTCACTGCGCCATTTCTCAGGGTCCAACAAGGCCCTGGCGCATCTACCGGTCCAGACGGCCCACTCACTACAGATGGCACTGGGGCTCCGACAGGGTGACAGAGCCACGCCAGGAGAGCAGAAGGAAGGGAACGGCGATGCTGGGACCGCTAAGGCACAGGGAGTCCGACGTCATCTGACCTTTCTCCCTGCTCCCACTTTCAAACCAGGCCCACTGCCAACCCCGTTGGTTCATACGGCTGACCTGAGAGCTCTGCGGTTTGTCTGACCGTAACGAGCGTGTGACAAGTGCCCGTCCATCCCTCTCCACTGCCACAGTGGCCACCCAGAACCAGCACGCAGCCAGCCTCCCAGACCCCGCGCTCCTCTCCAGCCCCGCCCGTACACCACTACCAGGTGCGGGACCTACAAACTCCCTCTCAGAATGTAACTTCCTTTCCAGAAACCCTGCAGTACAGAACCGCAGAGCGCCCCCTGTCCGGGCCCTCGTGCAGTAACTCCTCCATCGGAAACCCTGGCTGACCCACATCCTTCACGCCCACTTCACCGTCTCCACTGCCCCGTGTTCTTATTGCCCCCGTTAGCTGGTAGCCCTCTCTGTGGAATCCCAAGTATTTTTCACGCTTCTAGAAGACCCAACCCACCTTTCTTTCACAGGTAGAGATTCGATTCTCCTTCTCTCACCACGGTCACAGAGTGCACAGCCTGGGTGAAAGCACAGTGCTGTAGAAAGTGGTGGACGACCCCAGTGAATTCCAGCTCCGCAGCTGCTATTCACCCGCACATCGGCATCTGTTTCCCTGATCCTGATGGCTAAGAGGGCTTTTGCTTTTGGGTTTTTTTTGTTTGTTTAACTGCAACAAAGAAATATTATACTGGGCTTTGGTATCCCACGGACCTGGAATTAAACCTTGGCTTGCCACTTATTATGTCCGAACAACTTAGCTTCTCTCAGTCTCAATTTTATTGCCTATAAAAGAGAAAGAAAAATATATACCTCGCAAAGTTATTATGAAAACAAAATGAGATAACACCAAAACTCTACTAGGGCCCAGGTTTACCTTCTTCACCTTGGTGCCCAGGACAGGAACAGACGTGTGGGCATCAATAATCAAATGTGCTGAAATTATGTGCAAAAAAATTCCTTGTACAATGCCCACTGTGCGGCAGATGATGAAACAACAGCCATCACTGATGGTCTTGGTCTCCAGCCAGCTGAGTGTCACCGCACAACCCATCAGCGCTGCCTGTCAGGTGTCGCAGGAACCTGTGTCCGCTCCAGCTCCTTCTCGGGAGCCTTTTCTCCTTCCCTCACCACCGCCCGGGATGCACTGCCCCACGCTATAACTGTAGGAGACCAGACAGGGCACCCCAAACAGTCTTCGGTGGCTTATTTTTTAAGCTCCTTCTTCTGAGAAACCACAAACACTGGAGTAGCTCTGAAAAAAATTCTTTAAAAAGTCCTTTTCCAAAACACTTCGTATCTCTACAGGAAATCAGCACTAGTAAAGTGTCTGAATCAAGACAATGACTGTTCCAGACCACTTTTATTACCGAAGAGGCTTTTTATCTGTATAAAAAGACATCTTTACTCACTGTGCATGTCTTCCCCTCACCCTCTCACGGCTTGTGTGGCCACCTCCCCACCTGCCAGAAACCCGGCAACTTGCCCCGTTCTGTAGCTAACAAGTTGCAATCACGTGGCCCTTCTCCAGTCTCCCAGCCGATGACGCTCCTGTGCCTGTGTACGCAATCAGCAGGGCTCATCTGTCCAAGCGCATGTAATTCACAGTGCAGCTAACGAACCTGGGAGGGTTCAGGACACACAACCTAAAGAGTAAAGTCTGGTCAATTCCGGAAGGGGAATCCTTCCCTATTTATCTCATTTGCATCTTTCTTGTGCTGGTGAAGCTCTCTGTGCCACTCTTTATGTCACAGGTTCCCCTTCTAGAATGGACTCGTGGGACCACAGGACACTTCTCGCTTATTTGTACTGCAAACAGCTGGCACACAACAAACGCTGAAACAACACAGACAAGCAGCGAACAAGAGCTGACTGATTAAATATGGGCCTTTTTACAACCATGGATCTAAAAACTGTACGGCAGAAGTGGGTCGAAGTTGTGGTCTTGTAAATGGATAGATTTACTTCCCCAGGCAAGGATGCTGGAGCTGCCAATCTTAAAAGGATCTTCTTCCCAGGAGGGACGCACCCCCCATTTGCAGAGCTCTCCAGACGCATGTGGCCACCCTTCCTTCTCTTCCCCTGCCCTATTGGTATTTTTAAGTCACTGGTCCTACAAAGAGGCTGGTTCATGAAGGACACAGCTCACCTGAGGCGCCCTCCACCACCCCCGAGGGGAAAGGGCCACTCACAGGAGGTGGATTAAGGGCCTCCATCCCCTCCTTCAAGTAAACAGAGCTTTTGTCTTACAGCCCCATGAGGACAAGAGGCAAGAATTCCTGCCTGACAAGAATTGCTAAATACAGCATTTGCCATACTGTAAGGAAAAACAGAGGACATTAAAGAGAAAACTCCCCTGAAGCATCCTCTCCTCCCCCTTCTAAGGGGGTCCAAGCCACTCCTGCAGAGTCCTTCCTACTTTTTATCCCACCTTCTCCTTCTCTTCATGCAGAACCAGGGTCCTCCATGTTTTCCCCATTATATGTCATCCACTCTCAACGTCCAAGGGGCTGGAGAGAAAATACGCAGGATCAGGAGAGACTAAGAACACGAGAAAAAAGAGACCAGCAGGTTTCTCCAGTTTCTTACTGAGAAATCTCACAAGCATCAAGTCACAACATACAGAGAAGTCTCAACACATCCATCAAGTTTTGGACAAGGTTGAAGAGGAGTTAAGCAAGAGAGTCATGGAGATAAACACGGTGGAAAAAATCCTGAGCAGGAGAGGAGGCGATGAAGGACACCAGCAACCATAACTCATCCTTCCCAAAGATGAGTAAGAGGACCACACCAGCCAGGGCAAGCGTGCCCTTCTACCAAAAGGCTTTGCTCTCTCAGGCTCTTTCCTTCTTGGCAGAAAGTGTGTTCTCAGAGAAGGATCTGTTAAACGACCCCCCGAGGAGTCTAAGATTATAAGTACTTGTGAGTTACCTCTCATAAATATAACGGTCTTTCAGCTCAGATTAAAGGCTAATGTAAAATATATTTATTTCAAATTGTGGACTTGGAGAGGAAAAAAAAGTGACATGATTTCAAAGCAGAATAGATTATTTAAAATCAAGGCTGCTCTGGCAAATTCCAGTTTTCTGATTGCTACAAGCAGTCTGCTGCAGGAGAGAAGTTTCTGCTTAAAAGTGGAGGGCAACTTCCAAGATCTCTTCAATGATACCACTGGAGAGGCCCCTTCCGCAGAAACTGTTCACCATACCTCCAGCCTGCTCACATGTGCACATGGTCACACACACACACACATGTACACCCACTCTCAGCAGGAAGGAAAACCCACAGTCAGGAATCTGAGGGGCAGCCACAGAGCCCTGCCCCTCACTCCCCAGCTAAAGACGAGGCCCAGGGAGGCTCTCCAGGTGCCAGCAGAAAGAAACATCCTCCCTTCAGATGCAAGTCCTGTCACAGGACGGGGTGTTGCTACACGACAGTGATGCCCTTCCTTCCTCCCTCCCAATCCTCAGGCCCTCCTACCCCAGAATTTGCCAGGTCCTCAACTTGCTAGCTGCCTCCGGTGTGCTAGTCAAGCTCCACTGATGAGATTGCAGACATCTGTCCCCTTGGCCTGGGCCTCAGCGGGCTATGAGAAGGGAGCCTATGCAGAGGGCAGTGCAGGGGCACCGGCGCTCGTGACAGGGCAGCGTAGCTCTGGAAACCTTTCACTCCATTTCTGCCTGGATAATACCTGACCCAATGTATGCAAAACTAGGAGTGTGCTTACAATTGCAAGGCAGTTGTCAAAGCTAGACTTGAATTTGGAGACAGGGGAATGGCGGTTACAGTGAGGGTCAGGGAGGGATGAAGGACATGCTATCTGCTTTTACTTTAGGTAGCTGTTTCAGGATTTAAAGGGGGCTTGCTAGTCCTTGTAACCCTCATCAAAGCTAAGCCACCAGAGCAATCAGCAGGGGCAGCCAATTGAACCCTCTGCGGACCAGCACAGCAGAAACCATGGCCTCCAGGATTTTAAATAATCAGGGCTTGTCAGTACCAATAAGCCTCAGTCTCTGAAGCCCCGCGAGGTTAAAAAAAAAAAATCCTCCACTCAAAGTGACAAAGAGATTTAGATGAAGACTCCTTCAGAGGAACAAAGGGGCAGACACAGCTCTGAGGGATATGCTGCCTCTGGCCCATCTGAAAGCTGCCTGGTGTCACCTGAGCCAAGTCCCAAATCAGCCTTCCTCAGGTGCACCAGCACATGTGCTCAGGAGAGATAATGCTAATGTCACTCCTTATTGTTTCTGTGTCTACAAAAATGCCCACTTATCAGGATTTAATGGCTCTCTGAAATAAAGCTATTTTAGAACATTATCTGAGATGTAAATGAGTCACTGTTGCTACGACCTTTTCATGTACTGGGTAGATGTTTCCAAACCAACATCAGTCTTTCCTGATGGCCTAGGAGAGGGGTGTCCACCCGGCCTTGGCTTTGGTCAGTGGCAGGCCCCAGAAAGATGTAAAGCTTCTTGAAGGGCCAACCCTGTCTTTTTACAGGGAAGTCCCTGAGCTCTTCCCAGAAGATATGCTTTCTCCTTCAAGAAGTTGTCCCTGAGGTCACACAGCACCCAGTGAGAAAGCCAGGTGGTCGGGCAATCCAGAAAGGCACATACAGAGAACCTGCCCTGTCTCATAGTCACTGGAAGACAGAGTTACACAAGACCCGGCAGACAAGGTAGTTCAACAAGTCCCAGAAGGCCTTGGAATACTGAGTCCACTGAGAGGAAATGGGAGTCCATTCTCGTCACTTCTGTCGTTTTTGACAAGGTAAATTTCATTTTGACAACTCGAGTCTCACTCTCTGTGTTAGTCAGCTTTCCATTACTATGACAAAATACCTGAAACAACACAACTTTAGAAGATGAAAGGTCTATTTTAGCTTAGGGTCTCAAAGGCGTGAGTCCATGGTTAGCAGTTTTGAGGTTTGTGGTGAGATAGCACATCATGGCAGAAGTGTGTGGTAGAGGCAGCTGGTCACAACATGGCAGCTAGAAAACGACACAGGAAGAAGGGATGGGGTCCCCATGTCTCCTCCAAGGGCACACTCACAGTGATCTGCCTTCCCCTCATTGGACCCCAACCCCTAACAGCACTAAGAGTCCTTAGGGGTACACTTCTCCAAACCATGACACCTCGGATCTTGGTGGGAAGGGGTGAAGGAGTTAGTGTCAGTGGACTGATCCAGGCTTGCATGATCATGCTGCACTCTTGCCACAAACCTACAGCTTGCACTCCCAGGGTAGGAAAAGGAAAACACGGGTGAGATGCGACCTGCATGCTCTCAGATACAAGTTGTTCCCTCCAGGAGTACACCCATTCCCACACCAGACACTGGATGTGTCCCTTATGGAACACTTGGACCAATCAGCAGCACTTTCATGTCTTCCAGAGCTTGATCTCCAGACCAAGAGCTCCTCCACACTTCTCCTGGACTCACACTTCCCAAAGACAGCCCTCTCTTCCTCAGCTCCTCCCTCCGTGCCATGGAATGGGCTTACCTCTCTGGGAGGCAGTAGTGGTGGTATGGCTAAGAGAATGGATTGCATCTGCGCCTCTGTTTCCCTTACCTATAGGGCAAACTCATACTTGCACCTATGACGTGGATTGGCAGGATTAAGTGAGAAAAGTGCCTCATTCTGAATAAAAGTCACCTTTATAATTATAATGTAGCTTTACAATAAAAATAATCCAGGAGTAAAAAGACATCAATAATTCCCTAATTTTCTCCATCATTAATACCCTAATCTGGGTCATCAGCATTGGCTCCCCGGCCGATTATCAAAAGAAAAACCTTTTAGTCTCACGCCAGAATCCCCTCTCGGATCTCTCTTTCATGATACCTAAGGGCTCAGTCACTAAGTTATGCCGTCCTTCTTTAAAGCCTTTAATATGTTCTAGTTTAGATTGAAAACATCCTCCAGAAACTTCATGCGCTGGGAAGGTGATTGAATCACGGGCGCTCTATGTATCTGTGGATTCGCAGCAGAACGTGCGCTTAAGGGGCGGGGCCTGCTTGGAGCTGGGTGCTCGGGGCGTGGCCTGGAAGGACGCATTCTTACCCTCCTTATGCCTTCTGGCTCCGCTTCCTGGCTGCCCGATGTGAGGCACCTTTTCCTCCACCACGCCCCTCTGCCAGCCTGTTTCTGTCTTGCGGCCAGCTGCCTGTGAATTAAAACCATGAGCAAAAACATACTTCTCTTCCTTAAAGCTTTAAGTTTTGGGCAGCACAACCAACAATGAGAAAAGGAATACGAGTGTCTCTCTGGGGCATACCGAGTGCAGCTCCTTGTCACGGCCTCCGAGGCTCACCTTCCATGGCGCTGGTCTGCCCTTCCCTGAGTGGTCCTCCCACCAGATCTACAGCAACCGCCCCGAGCCCCTCCACACCAGGCCACCCTCATCTCCTTCCAAATCTCCTCAGGCGCAGCCAGGTAACACCTCCTCCCCTTGGAGCCGACTCTGCCTATCAGTGTCTGCACACCGCAGTGCCGATGTCCGGAATTTCCTGTGCCTGACATGGCACCGTCACCGAGCAGCTGTTCCTCAAATCCTTGCGGAGTGGAGAGTCTCCTCTTGGAGTGGCACAAAGAAGCGGGTTCGTTCTCAGCAGATCCTCATCACTGGTACAACGCCACCGGGGATATTTTAGTACTCTTCAGCCTGAAATGCTTTTAGCCAAATCTTTCCACCAATAAGATGTCATTCTGACGAGACACCCCTGAAATCCAAGGTTATATGCCAAGCCACACACAACTCCCTCCTTCCTTCTTGTCCCCAGCCTAATAGTCCCAGAATCCAAAAGGAAGATTCAGGCTTTTAACGGTACTCACATTCTGTCAGCATACAAGTTAACACTAATTAATCATCTTCACTAGGTGCGATAATGGCTAGGAGAGAAAAATTAGAAAAAGATTGTGCCACCAAAATGGTTCAATTCCATATCAAGAGTTCATGAGATTGGCCTGCCTTGAGATCAAATCAGCCCTGCTCCACCGGCAACCTGTCGGGAACCTCTGCATGGTGTCAAAGAAGCAAAAATATCTAGCTGGAGAAGCAGCATGAAGACCTGACTGAAATAATCATCATGGAATTAACTGATGTCCTCCCATAGCAGGGATTCTTGGTAACCATAGCAGCCCCTGAACTATGATGTATTCATCAGTTTTAACTCCCGGGTGCCGAAGAGGGTGGCAAAGATGAATCATGCCACAAACCTCCTCTCAGCCCAGGGACACCAGTCTGAACTGTTCACCCACTGCCCCGCTCCAGGGCATCCGTCCCCACTTCTGGTTAGGCAACTCCAGCCTTCCGGTCAGTCCTTCTACCCAAATCCCTGCAGTTATTCTCAATCCCCTGCCTCCTCACACACCTCACATCTAGTCATTAAAACTGAAACCCACCCTGCCAGCAGCGGTGGCTGCCTTCTACCGCCTCCGCCCTCCTAGACGACTAGAGACATCACTGGCCTCCTGACCTTCCCCACCGTCCGTCCGTTCTAAGCGCAGCACTCGGAGCAGTCATCTGCACAGTAAATCGTACCACACGGCTCCTCTGCTCACAGTCCTGCAGACTTTCTGTCTCTCCGCTGCCTCCCCTGCCCAGCCTGCTGTACCAGTGCAGGCCTCTCCTGAACACACTCACTTTCCATACACCACCCTTTTCAAGGGGAAAGTTTAGAGACTTAGCTATGTAAAGCACCAGCCCTGCTGCAGCACTGCCAGCCCCACGCTCCGGCTCTTCTCTTGCTCTTCCGTGGCAGGCATCACCTTCTAATATTTCCCATCATTTATTCAGTGCCATGTCTACTATGGGTGACCTTGTTTCCCCAAATAGGATGTAAGCTCAGTGGGGGCAGAAGTCTTTAATTTGCCCAATGATTTGCCAAAAGGAAAGAGAATAACACCTGCTACACAGTAAGTGCTCAATTAACCTTTTACTAGGAAGTAGTGAGAACAACGAAGAGGAGTCCTTACCAACGCCTATGCCTATCTCTGACAGCATGAGCCACGAGGGGAGGAGACGAGGAGAGGCTGTGCATAGGACACAACTGTGACGAAAAGCTCGAAGGACAGGGAGGATGCAACCCAGGAGTCAGGGAAGGAAAGGCGGGTGGAGGGACCCCTGTTAGGACAAGGGGGTCCTGGAGAAGAGCAGGAAGAGCATGGCAGGCCCACAGTGGACAGTGGCAGGCATGTGGTGAAGAAGCAGCTTGAGCAGTAGCTTTGTGCCACAGCCTGGAAGGCCAGGGCAGGGACTCTGGACTGCAGGTTTGGGGGATACTGACAGGATTGGGTTTTCTTTAGCCACTTCTGTTTCCCCAAATCCAAACCGGGACTATTCTGCATCGCACCATAGATCTTTCCAGGCTGTAGGCCAAGAAATGAAGGCAATTCTCCACACTCGGGGCTGTTGGGGGCCTTCCAGCTCAGGCCCTTGCTCCCCAGCTCTTCCTCCCTAAACACTAATGAAGCCCCAGCTCAACCTCTCCTTGCCTTGCATCTGTGTCCTTCTCTGACCACATCCACCAGTCACCCCTTCTGGACGTGCTCACTGTACACTCTGCACCCCACTGGACCCCTTTGCTCTCAGGTCACTCTGTCTCCCCATCTGCATGGTATGAAGCTTGTGGACTGTACCAACTTTGGGGTCCTCTTGGCTTCAGCAGAGTCTGAACACCAGGAAGTGTCCCGATAACTGGTAGGCCCAGGTGCTCTCCCAGAGGCTGACCTAGCTAGGCGGTCACAGCATCCCTGAAGACCACAATGCTGTGTCCAGCTTCCTTCTGAGGTCATCACCTCAGGCATTCTTTGCAAGAAAAGAATCTCCTGAGAGAGCAAGTGTTCAATACGGGGCTCACCAAAGTGGGAAGGAATATCTGGTAAGACATGAAGAGTCTGCCAGTCAATAAAGGCCTTGCCCGTGGCAGACCCCAGAATGGGTGTGAACGTCAGCCTGTGCCTTAATCATTTCCTACTCTGCAGTTGGAATGATCCATCCCACTGCAGTACGCAGATGCACGCCAGAGAACCCTGACTCCCTCGGCCACACCCCAAGCCTTTTCCCATGGTTCTCCTCACTCCCACATCAGGCAGAAGTCACCAAGGCTCAAGCTGCCTTGCGCAATGTGTTCCTCTGCACCCTCTCAGGTAGCTATGCATACCTACCTTAAGCACCATTTATTGATGGACACGCTTTGGGGCGTGAATGCTTTTTGGCTACTGGATCTATTTTTTTTTTCTCCATGCAGAGGCTCAAGGCCTTCCTTCATTATCACTTGCTCTGAGCTCATTGGACAGCACAGGTACGACTTCAGACCTGGCTCATTTTATGAAATAAAACCAGAGAATAGTTGTGGGTGTTTTCATAATTTAGAAGAAAAATGTCTCCCTTTCTTCTCATTTTCCAACCTGATTTCCCACTGGTAGCACAAGGTGCTCTTCGGAATGTCACACGAGAGCACAAGAAAGCCCCTCTAAACTGCACCTTTGCCAGCTGACTGCACAAGGTGCCTTTGTTTCTGCCTCACATGGGAACTGGACAACACAACCTTCTGCAACATCTGAGGAAGGAACCAGGACAGCCAGGGAAAAAGCTAGGTCCTAACTTCTCTCTCCTGGTCCATCACAGCCGTAACTCGCCCTGGGGGAGCTCTACTTGCTTCTGAGAAAACATAGCTTGGTCCCTGCCCAAGTGTCACCTCCTGTGAGGTGATGTGTATCTCTGATCCAGATGTGTATTCTCAACACAGAGGTATCAATGGATGTGAGTCATGCCCCTGCCCAGCACCATGCTCACAGTTATGAGGACTGGACTATAACACGACAGAGGGAAGATTCAGAAACATGCAAGCTCACATTTAGGATGAGGGAATGTGCCTTAAAACAGTACATAAAATACAGGCTATTGATGCTTGCTGTTGACTGGTTAAAAATGTCGGAAATGAACTGGATGTCAGTACAGGACCTTTGGCCTCATGGCACTGAATATACTGTTATCCCATCTTGGATTTCTAAGTTAGGAAGAACCATTGTTAACTGTAGGCATGGGATGTGGTGTCTTCAGGGGTCATGGGGGTGCAGAGTGGCAGAACAGCCAAGGCCAGGCAGAAGCCGACAGGCAGCTGGGCCCTTCCTCCAGAGCAGCCTAGAATCCTGGATGGTCAGGTGGCAGGGGGCTGTAGGAGGCACTGATCTGCCCTCCCGTGCCCCTAACTAGAGAGGGCATGACCTCCTTTGAAACTTTCCTTACAGCTGCAGACTGATCACCGATGGCTGAGTGGAAAGAATCTTCTATCACGGGGAGGCCACGAGACGAGCAGGAAAGAAGATGGAAGATGGACGAGCGGTGTCCTTGAAGCAGCCCCGACCACCTGGCCGGGTGGTGGCCGACTGCTCCCCATTTGCTCCACAGAAGGTAAGTCTGGCTATGATGAGAGGGGTGGGTTTAGAAGAACTAAATTTGAAAGTAGTATGAATTGTGAAAATTCACTCCTTAGTAGGAAAAGGGAAACGCTATGAATCTAGCAATCAAAGATGGTTTAAGGAAAGTTACTCTCAGAGGTAGAATTACCTAAGACTACTATTACAGGTTGAACTGTGTGCCTCTCAGAATTTACATGTGGAAGCCCTAACACCCAGTGCTCCAGAATCTGAGCTTGTTTGGAGATACTGTCTTATTCTAAGAGAGGAATTAAATTACTCCGAGTAGATCTTTCGGGGAGGGGGGTGTAATCCAACATGATCTTAAACATGTCCTTATAAAAAGGGGCATTTTGGACATGGTGACAGAAACACAGAGGGGAGATGATATGAAGAGACACAAGGAGATGGCCATCTTCAGGCTGAGGAGAGAGCCAACAGATCCCTCCCTCAGCCCTCAGCAGGAAGTAGCCTGCAGAAATCTCAGTCTTGGACTTCCAGCCTTCAGAGCCATAGAACGAGATGGTAAATCTCCACTGTGTAAGCTAGTCAGGCTGTACGCTTCCTCCTGCCTGGTCTAGCCACTAACCTAGGCACTGAAGATCTTGAAAACCACCACTGAGAGCCTCAGGAACTGGAGTACATCCTTCATGCTTTATCCCCAGCAGACCTGGCACGATTAGTTGATGATAAAGCTGCTGTCGTGGCTTGTGTCTAGATGTCCTCCCCAAGCCTCCTGCACTCTTAGGTGGGGCCTTTGGAAGGTGACTGGGTCATGGGGCTGTGATACTGGATTAGATCACCGATGAGTTTATAGCTGGAGGTGACGCTGGGAGGTGGAGCCTCGTGGGAAGAGCTGGGTCACATGGCAGCGGCCTGGAAAGATATATAATATTCCTCCTCCTCCCCTGATGGCTCCCTGCTCACTGTCCACCCTGCCATGGACTGTTTCTCCTCTGCCTTGCCCCCCTCAGAGCCAACCAATTACAGATGAAAACCTCTACAAGCTGTAAGCTGAAATAAATCTCTCCTCCTCTAACTTGTAGGTGCTGGGTATTTTTATCCTAGCAATGAGAAAATAACTAAGACAGTTGTCCTCTTGCTGGACTATGAGTTTTGATGATAAGAACTAATGTAATTCAAACTGTGCCTAAACACAGTGGAAATCCAACAAAATTCATTTTTTCTGTCTGTATTGGAAGCTCTTTAACTTCTTTTTACCTAATTGTCAAAAAGAAACAAACACAGATGGATTTGAGTACATTCCAAATCTTTACTTATGTTTAGTCATATAATTACAAACGTGTGTATGTGTGCTTGTGTGTGTGTTTGTGGTGTGCATATGCACACATGTAGAGAGAGAAGAGGGAGAGAAAGCGAGACAAGGAAAAAAAAAGAGACAGAAAGGGAATTTTTTCCCAAGACTTTCAGTGGGTGGCAGGAAAAAAAAATCCACGTCATGCCAGCATGATAGCTGATGTTAGGTACTATTTATAGAGCTGGCCATGGTCATGTCAGAGCTTTTAGAGGGAAAACATCTGGGTGTATTCCAAAGAGAGAAGAGCCCAAGTCACAATATCCTCCACAGTGGAAATCTGAATCTTCCCGAAAGTTGCAATTTACATTTGCTAAATATGCTCCTGTGCCTCAGAGACCCCGGAGGAGCCTCTCTCTGGCACCTACTTTAACAAAAGAATAACACAATAGCCATCAGCTCTCCAAGTTTGAAGCCAGTTCTGCAGGGAATGAATGGCTGCCGTATAGCAGACTGCACACAGTAGCTTCTGCAGGTGGGTGGCCAGTCAGCGAGAGTCTCTGCCAACTGGAATGTGTCACCAGCACTCTTGGGATCTTTATACTAAAGGGGGGGACCCTATTTCTACAATATTTTGCTGACATAAAGCAAGTGTGCCCTACTTTTGACAAAAGCAATACATTTAAAATAAAAATCCAGATTCTGAAAACAGATCTATCAGAACAAAGCAGTCCAGCCTAAAAAAGGAGCAGGCCGTGCAGAGGCCAAGCCCTCAGCTTTATTCAGCAAAGGATGCTCAGCACACAGGCTGAGATCCAGCAGGCAGCCCCTCCTCCAGAGACACGTGTGGCCTAAAGCAGCTGTCTCTGTTGGCTAGGCCGAGCCCTCTGTACTGCAACACACTACAGCTTTCCAAACACTGCCTTCCTGTGACGCCCTCACCACACAGGTGCTGCAGGTGAGGAACATCTGTAATGCAGCCTGCCTTGGGAGGGCTGTTTCCTCAGAGACGCTGCATCCCCGCCCCTTTGTCTTTCCTGAGTCTTTTCCCACATCACCCTGCATCTTCTGCCCCCACGCTCTATTAGCACTGCATTGGCAGGACTGCTTTTCTGTTTCTGCGAAACCTCTTCCTGGCTTCCCAGTGACAACCCTCAGGAGAGGAAGCAGGGTTTTGAGTCGGGCTGCGGCTTTGGTAGTGACTAACATGTGGGCCATCTATCTTATCTGTGGCTTCAGGAAAACAATGGATTTCAGGACAGAGAGCAAGAGGGAGCAGGCTGCCCCCATGCTGAACGACCTCTCTAAAACATACCCACTTCTGTGCCTTCATTCCACAAGTTTCCAGTCCCAAACGTGTTCATTCCATTTGGGTCAGGAAGGGGCGAGAGGTGGGTCACAGGAAGCCAGGCTTGCAGGAATCCGTGGAAGGCTGGCCCACGTGCGCACACTCACTTCCCTGAACAGGACAGAAACCGAGTCCCTCAAGACCGGATCCACTACTGGATCTCACTGTCTTTGTATAATGTTTACTATTTGTATTACAAAAATCAATAAAGGCTCACTACAAAATATTTGAAAACTGCAAGAAAAATATAAAGAACAAAACAAAAGCATCCATAACCCCACCACCCAGAGAGAAGCTCTACTTGCATGTTGGTCTATTTTACTCACTTTTTGGAAATAAACATATATTCCTTCAGCTGGTTAAGAGGACACTTCCCTGGCAGCTTCCTGATCATTGCCTCATGCCATTAGCATTTTTCAGAAAACTTTACAGAGGGCCAACTACTGCACCATATGGATGATAATTTACTTAGCTTAAGTTACTTAAGTCCCTTCAGTGGGGGAAGCTGAATCCAGTTTCCAGGAAGGCAAGTAGCACCACAATGAATGATACTGTGCACTCATATTTCTGATTATTTCCTTGGAATAAAATTATAAAGATAAATAAAAAGGTATAGAAAAACCTTTAGCCACATCTTCCAGAAAGACTGCACCAATTAAAACTCCACGAACAGGACCTTATACCACCATCCTACTATCTCTGTGACACCAGGTGAAGTCTTTCTTTCTTTTTTTCTTTCTTTTTTTTTTTTTTTTTTTTT
>NW_022900930.1:1952841-1977705 GCF_012274545.1 Fukomys damarensis | reverse complement strand
TTTTTTTTTTTTTTTTTTTTTTTTTTTTTTTTTTTTTTTTTTTGGTAACGGGGATCGAACTCGGGTCCTTGTGCTTGTGAGGCAGGAAGTGGAACCACTGAGCTAAAACCTTGGTCCTTTGGCAAAGTCATTGTTTTTCCTGTTAAGTTTATTGGTACATTAAAAGCAAACAATACAGTTGCATTCATCATTGGGATCTTGTACCTTCACTTGATGTATCCTGGTTCTTATTTTTCTCCCCTTACCCCTGCCCACTTCACCGATTCACCCTGCCCTATTTACAAAGACTTTGTTTCCATTTTTTCCATTTTTCACATTTTTCCTTTTCCCTATTTCCTTTCCCCTCCCTTCCCACATCACATTTAGCCATTTTCTTCCTATTTCATGCTATCAATTATATCATTTGAACCTTATTTAGTTTTAGTTTTTCACACCAGAAAAATTCAGTATTTACTCAAGTGTGTCCTATGTATTTCACTTAAGAGTATAGCCTCAATGTGCATTCATTTAGCTATAAATGTCTCTAGTTTCTCATTCTTTATGGCTGAGTAATACTCCATTTTACAGAAAAACCACATACATCTTCTTTATGCAGTCTCCAAATGATGGGCATTTGGGTTATTTCCAAGTTTTAGCTATTACAACCTGGGCAAAGTCATTTTTAACCTCCGACAATTTTCTAGCCAGAAAATGACACCTCATTTCCATTTGTTAGCAATTCTATGTTGTTGTCACTGGAATTCGCGGCAACAGTGCTTGGCTTGAATTACCTCACTTTACCACCACACAGCATCCCCTGCCCGTCTCATCCTCCTCCTCAGAAGCAGAACAAAAGTCCAGTGGGGACTTGCCCGAGGTCACACAGCTAAAACTGGGCCGCAAGGCCCCAGTGACAGCCTAACTGTAACCCTGTGCTGATGACTCAAGAGCCTCTCCGTGTGTGTTCAGCTGCTGCAGTTCTTTCTTCTGATGATGCTAAATTTATTTTCTTGTGTATAAAACCACTCTCGCCCTGTGGATGTTTCAACATCTATCCTGCACCGGGGTCCACACACCAACCTGACTCTTCCCGGCCTCAGTCCAACCAACAAGCACCTCCCACAACCATCAACAGTGATACGGTACCTTCCCAATACGTGGGGAAGAATTCAAACTGGCTTCACCTCACCCCTCTGAAGAGCAAAGTGCCCTACAATTTCTGTAACCTTTGCCTGGGAAATATTGGATAAGCCAAAGAAATTGTCCTTACAAGTGGCAATGTAGGGCCCAACGATCCAGACCAATGCAAAAAGCCCGGCTCTCACCATGGCTCACACTATCCGCATACCCATTCCTTCACTTGCGGCAGGGCAAGTGAGAAGTCAGTGTGCTCTCTTCATGCAGAAATGGAAATGACTCACAACCAAACAGCTCTGAGACGACACAATGCTTACGCGCATCAGCAGGCCAGCCACTGTCCATCAGAGGCCCGAGGAAATGAGCCACGCCCCTTCACACCCGCGAGCAGAATCGTGTCAAAGGAGGGGCGCCTTGGACGCCCAGAGCTGGTCCTGGCCAGAGCGACACAGAGCCCTGCACTAACTAGGGAGGAAGCCTAGGGCTGAGGGCATCTCTGCCTCGAAGTCACCTGCTTGCCTAGGAACTCGCACTGCAGAAAAGTGCCGCAGAATCATAAACCAGCTTTGTGCCTGCTTCAGAGCTCACTCTGCAACTTGGAACGATCATTTCCTTGATTCAGCTCAGGTTAGGGAGATGGATAGGATTTTCCCACAAATCACTTGATTAGTATAAGAAATCTATGTTCCTGCTGTTCTACGTATTGCAGGGATTTTTTGGTTCCCTTTAAATCTCTCTCAATATGGTTCTTGAAGCTCTCAGAGTTCCCTCCCCAGGATTTTTTTTGAAGGTGCTGCTCTATTTGGTAATCTTACTTTGTTCCTTTCTGTTGTCTTTCTTCCAAAGAATGCAAAGTCCTTGACTAGAAATATTTGCGAGGGCAGGCCTGAGCTTGGAATCCAAAAGCAGATATTTCATCCTATCTCTAACTACTCCAGGATCTCTCTAGCACAACTGCTTATAATCCATGGCCCCAGCCATCAGCCTGGCTCATCGTTGGTGAGAAACTATGTCCTAACACTGCCATTACTACAGGGCTTGAAACACTACATACTTCAGGCAATATGCTGAATACTTCCAATGTAATTCCATGTAATCATGACAACAGACCTGTGACACAGGCACCAGGTATGCTAGAGTTGGGGAAACTGAGGTTTGGAGCAGCCACTTGGACAGCTTCACCGGCCTGTGAGATCACCACGGCTTAGATAAAGTCTGGGTACCCACATCCCTGTGCTTTTCTGTTCTGTCTTACACATTCAAAAAATAAGATTTGAAGAAAAGATGGACAGGTCTTCCCCACTGCTCAGTCCTGAGCCACAAACTCCTCGATGCCTGTGTCACCATCTCAAAAACTCCAACCTCTGAGCGAGCACAGTGTGTTGGCTGGAAGAAGAGATCCTTCTCCAAAACACTGTCCCACCCATGCACTCTTTCCGGCCACGTTGACAGTGTCCTGATGTAGGCTGGGTCTCCTGTCACTCTTCACAGAGCTCCCTGAGCAACACCCCACTGTCAACACCAGCGGTTTCCACCCTGTCCTGGGCACAGCAGTCCCTGCACAAGGCCAAGCTAGTCTCCTACTGAGCACGCGGTCTCTAACTGTTCTCTTCCAAAGCCCCACACCATTCTCCTTCCTACCGTCCTACTTGCTGCCTGTCTTCCTTTCGCTTTCCAACAGATCTCTAAAGAGAATACAAGCACATTGTTTCCTCGTAGCTCACAGCAGCAGCTCCTTTGCCACCACCCAGAATGGAGAACCACGGCGTCTTCTCGGCCCGCCCTCCCTTTCTCCCTCCCTCCTGGATGTTAGCCAGAAAGACAGCAAAGGGCCTGGCCCACTCCCGTGACTCTACCCAGTCCTTGGGTAGACTCCTTCTCTCTCCAGGATAATTTCTGGAGGTAAAACCAGAGAAGATGATCTTCATTTTCCTGCCTCCTGTCTCACAGGAAGATTTTTTAAAAAGCTTTAGGAAAAAAAAACAAGTACAATGGACCTCCCTTAGCTCCCCCTAAGCCAGGCTAGTGGCCTCTGTGGCTCTCCCTCCTCTCTGATTTCTAGAAGGATCATTAGGAACCCTAGGAATATGATTTCGTTTCTTAAAATTCCATTCTACAAAAGCCTCCTCAGTAGGTGCTCCAGACCTGCAGGAATCTCTAAGATCATTTCGTCTGTCTCCCTCCTTGCCCTCATCTTGGCCTTATTAATTCAGTCATAACTCTCCAGAATTTACAGGGCCCCTTTTCAGTGAAAAGCTCCGGTGAAAGCAACAGCAGAAGCCTTTTAATTTTGATTTAGAGAGTCAGAAATCCCTTTGTCATTGTCTCAATCCCTTCCCCTGAGGTTGAGGGGGGCATCTATCTCTGTGGCCTGCTGCACCCGGGTCCTTCCTCTCTTCTCTGGAGCCTCCTGATCTTATCCTCTACACCACTGAGAAAATGAAGCAACACAGAAGTTCCCACCTGATCCACCCCATCACCTCCTCGGTCTACCAGCTGCTTTCTCCTTCCACCTCCATCCAAGAGCCCACCAAGGACTTGCCTGCCTTTCCCTTCCCCAGTCCTCTCCAGCTTCCTCGCTTCTGGTCCCTGAACCACCTTGGAGCCCTCTAGGCTGCATCCTTTCCACCCCCTTTGTTATTTCTCCCATTTTTGTGGGAGAAACACTGATTTGACACCCTGCATGCCCATGTGGTTAGCCCTTCATTTCTTTGCACCCCTTGCAACCACGCTCATCCACGGACTTGCTAACCTGAGCGATCACCAATGTCCCCCTGTGACCCACCTCCATGAAGCTCTCCCCCAAGGACCCACTCAGCTCGCCAGCGGCCACCCTGGTACTCACATTCAGTTTTCATCCCTTTTCTCCAGGTACAGGAGAGGTATCTGGCCCATCTCATCACTGGTTCCTTGTGAAGAAACACTGCTGTTTCTGAGGTGACATTTGTCTTGCTTGGACCCCCGTGTCAAGAGCGGCTCCTTCCCAGAACCTGCTATACTTTAAATATGAAGTCACTCCAGGAGACTAATGTAGTGAGGGCTTGACCCACAGGCATCACAGTTCAGAGGTGGGGCTGCAGAAGTGACTGGTCTGGAAGACACTGGCTCTCCCCATGTACTAAAGCCCACAGCGTTCACAGCTGCACAGGCCGTGAGAAAGCGAGGCCCACCTGGAGGAAGGAGGTTCTTGGGCTGTAACTTTAGAGTGTACTTTATCCCCAGCGCCCCCTCCTCTGGCTCTCTGCACTCCCTCTGCTTTCTGGATACCTGAAGTGAGCATCTTTCCTCTGCCATGATGTCTTCGTTGAGTCACAGCCCTAACAGTAATGGGGCCTGCTGACTGTGACCTAAAACCTCTGAAACTATAAGGTAAAAATAAATGTTTTTGCCCTTCAGTTCATAATCTCAGATATTTCATCACAGAAAAAAAAACTGACTAAAACAGAACCCTTTAGTGGTTCATCTTCAATGTCCTAGATCTAAAGTCAGGAACCTGTGGTCCATGGACCAGGTGGCTGATTTATAAATAAAGTTTTATTAGATCACAGATATGCTCCTTCATTTATACACTGTCTACGGCTGCTGTGCTGTTCCCACAGCGAAGCTGAGCAGTTTCAGCAAAGACCATACAGCCTGAAAAGCTTGAAATATTCACTGTCTGGCTCCTTCAGAAAAAGTTTGCCAACCCTTCCCCTGGACTTATAAATACTGCACTACAGTTCTCAGGACTCGGCCTTTACACCTCCTCTCTTCCTACACTGGGTCCCTTGGGATCTCCCACAGCCCTGTGACCTGCTAACTGTGCACTGCTAACCCCAAAGTCCTCCTGTACTCACAAGTCCCCTCTGAACTCCAGACCCACAAGCCACCTGTCCGGGAGATACCTCAGTTAGCTAGCTCACACCTCCCAGAACAAACGCCTACTTCCTGTCCCTCCACCACCCCATGTGCTCCTTTCAGTCTCTTCCTTGTCATGCCAAAGCCTTACAATCATCTCTGAACACTATCTTTCTCTCAAACCCCACGTTAAAGCCATCAGCAATTTCTGCTGGCTCCCCCTTCAAGATACATCCAGAATTTGACCACTCCCCTCTCTCTCCTCGACCCTGCTCCTCCTTCTCCCAGACCTTTGTCGCCCAGCTGGCCTCTGCCTGCACATGACCCCTACAGGATGATGGCAATACAGCATCCAGAGCCACCCTTCACACCACAGACTGCCCCACTCCTTGGCTGCTACTCCTGACTGCTTGAGTGGTGCCAACACGGCCTCTTCTAGCCTGGAGCCCTGGTCCCCACAGATCACATGGGCCCCAGCCCACACGTCCAGGTTGCTGCCAGAGTGTTACCGCTGGACGAGACCCTCCTCCTGGACACTTCCTTCCAGGTACAGTCCGTGGCCCTTGCTCACCTTCGTTTTCTCCAGTGTACAGAGAAGCCTCTGACAGGCTTTCTGATTTATTTGCCACACGCCTTCCCCATTGGTGTCTAACCTCAGAGCAAATGGCACCTGGGTCAGTGATGTGCACGACCGGACTCTCAAAACTCAGAAGTGTGCCTGTCCACGCACAATGCATGCAGCAGTGACTAGATGAGCACATAAAATGTCAGAAGTCCATGCAACCCACGAAAGAAAAACAAAGACCTGGGAGAGAAGCATAGAGCTTACGTTATGGAGAAGTCAAACAGCCATATTCTAAGACACACAGCCTTGTGGTCAGTGGTCTCCCCCACTGAACTGTCCTGGGGACTGGACGGAAGCAAGCCAGTGCCCGAAGCAAAGGGCCTGTGCAGCCAGTACCCTGCTGCAGAGCTTACCCATGACTGGGGCGGTAGGATGAAGGGCGTCTCTGTCTCTGCAGGCACACAGAGCCACGACCCAGCCTCAGCTCATCACCACACCCGCTAGGCCCCCTCTGTCGCCAGCAAGCCTCTTGACCAAGCGGGTGATCTGGGTGGGCACAGGTTAGGGATCTGCCATCCACTCCTGTGTTACCCCGCAAGCGTTAGCCCCTGCGGGTGCCTGCAAAATGACAGCGACGAACCAGTGTTTAAAAGTCTGAAATTAAAGGCAGTCCAGACTCCCACCCACCTTGTGCTTGCTTGCTTGCTTGCTTTCTTTCTTTCTTTCTTTTTTATCTGTGTCTTATCACATTTAAACATCAACTTACAATTTTTAAAAAGGCTATGGTCCTTTAAGGCCACATGTGTATATCTAAAATATTTTTTCTTCTGCTTGGTGTCTCATAAATCTGGAACCCTGCAGGGCAATCGCATTTTCCACAGGAGCAGAACCCAGAGAGAGAGCAGAAGGAGAGAAATCCTATGAGATTCATAGGCCCAGGTCCTTGGCCTCTGGTCTCTCCCTCACTTCCCTCCTTTCATAGCCACAATGTTCCTAGTCCTCGGAACAGAAGGAATTTCTGGAAAGCAAGGGAGACCTGGAAGGATGGTGGGGTGGGGGGAGGCTTTCACCAGCAACCCCACAATCCATCAACAGCAAAGACCAACTACAATGGCTCTGGGCTCCAGACCTCCACTTGGGCTGAGAATGTCCCCTCTGCTCTCCAAATGGCTCATATCCTTTGGTGTTCAGGACCCTCCACCCGTGAGCATCAGAGACTACTCTCGCCTTCGATAACACCCACCTTCCTTAGCACCGTGCTCTGCCTGACGTCCTGAGGCTCAATGGAAGACACCTTATACTCAGAGTCACCACACATGTGCTGCTGTTTGCTCCCCAAGAGCTGCCCAATCAAAACAGGGCATTTTCTGTACCTTTGCTTTGCCCAGAACACACAGGCCAACAGGACGTCCTTCTCAATCATGGGTGGGGGTGATATTTGCAGGCAAAACTCTGGCCCATCCCACACCTGACTCCTGTGCCTGCTTCCCTTAAAGCAAAGCAGAGCGCCGTGGCCTTTCGGTGTCCACTTCCTCCTCTGAAAATAGAGAAAACAAGACCTTCCCTGCCCACCTCTGAGACTTCTGCATACAAACACCACACACATTTTGAGTTATTATTAAAATAAATAGAGCAGCAAATCATCCATGCAGTCCGCACTGCTCCTCATCCTGCCCTATCTCCCAGCAGGCCCGGCCACTTTTCCCAATTAAGCCTGCGGAAGCCCCAAGGGTGTGCCCATCAAAGCTGCCACCTGCCCTGCTGTGGGAAGGCGCCCAGAGCCCCCATGTGGCCCCAGCACACATCACGGAGCCAGCCAGCTATGACTTCCACCCAGGGCAGGCTGTCTCAGACTGCCCAGAGTTTATGCAACAAAGAAAACCACAGCAGGAAGCAAATGCATTCCGGAAGAGCAGTAACAAATGAGGCACTTGTCAGGAGGCTGGGCCACAGGACTGGCTCTAGAGAGCCAGCAGCACCCAAGCCCTGCTCTAAATGGACAGCAATCAGCCCACTGACTTCACCTTACTCAAAAAGGAGGGGTGACTGCATACCTTCCTGTGGAAATTCGCCAGCCCCTCGGAGCTGATGGAGCCCTGCAACGCGCCCACCCAGCAAAGTGCATCTGGAACAGAAGGTCCTCGTCCTTCTGTCTAGCGATGCCACTCGCTTGCTGCGAGAGCCTGGTCAGATCTCAGCCTCTCTGAGCCTGGGCTTCCCCACTCTGAAATAAGCGGGTACACAAGAAGTGTGGAAATGCACCACTGGGAGAGCCAAGAGGAGACTGGCACGGAAAGGGCAGGTTCCATGAAAGGGGCGTGGGCACGAGGGAGGAACACGGATGCCCACCCGGGGGCCAGCTCCTTGCAGAGATGCCACTTTCACCCTCACTGATGACAGGAGCGGCACTTTCTGGCTTTCGTGGGCATGTTTATCTTATCTCACATTCATCAAATCTCACCATTTCAGTGAACAGCACCAAATCTAACCTTTCTTTACTTACAGTTGCAGCTTGAACACTAGTGGGTGAAATGACTAATTTAAAAAACATATTTTCTGACTTGCACAATAATGTTTCCTATTGGAAATTTGGAAAACACAAAAAGTTTAGAGAAATTAAAAATTATGCATTTCTTACAGCACAATAACAACCACCACCAAGTATTCTGCTCTCTTTTTTGGGACCACATACATTTTTTATTTTAATCACAATTATACTCTATTTACTTTTAAATCATTACTTAATATATATCAAATGCGTGTTCCCATATTGTTATATATTAGTCACTGTAATTTTAATGGCTTCCTTGATTTCCATTTGTGGATGAGCCATATTAGATTTAATTCATGCCCCTGTGCAATGTTTTGCAGTCATGAATAATGCTGAAAGGACTATCCTTGATTAGAACTATTTTGCACATCTCTGATTATTTCCTTAGGATAACTTCCAAAATGAGGAATTGTTCATCGGTTCAAAGAGTGTATTTTTGAGATATGTCTCCAAAGTTTGCAAATTATCTTCTACCAGCTAGAATAAAAATGTCCATTCACAAGCACACCCCTCACAACACTAGATAGAATAGCAATCTTCATTTTTGCTAATCTGTTAGGTGGATGACGATGTTTCGCTTTTGATTTCGCATGTTAACTGTAAGTGAGGTCAGGCACTGGCCACTTATGTCTTTTCCATATATCTGGGCTACCGAGACACATTCTTTGCTCTCTCTTCTACTGGAGAAAAGACAGATTTTTGCTAATTCTCAGAGAAAGAAAAGAATTAGTCTACAACCTCTTTTGATGATCTTTCCCCCACGATTCACAATACCTTCCATTAAAGCATTAATTCTAATGTCTCACTTATATCCTTTTCCTGTAGTTTCAATCCACTCCCTCTTATCCTGGCTTCAGTGCAGACGCTGCTCTGTTACCTAACAGTGTGACCTTCCTTGTCAGCTGTCAGCCTGTCTTCAGGGGATGAATAATTCTTCTTCATTTTTGCCTGATCTAGTGTGACTTATGAAGTCAGAGCATCGCCCTTTGATGCTGTCCCTTCCACTCCCTACTGCCATGTCCTCCTGGTGGCTGGCTCTTTGTCATTTCTCACCTGGACAGCAACCAATTACTTTTGCACAGGCCTCTGTTTCTGGCTGGGCCCTGCCTTTTTGGCCCTCACAAACCTCACACTGGCTCTCCACTTTGCAACTTCATAACTGCTCAACCTGTGTTCCTAAATCCAAATGTAGCTAGTCATTTCCTGCCTAAACCTCACCATCCTTTGGTTGGCCCAGCTGGGTCCTCCCTACATGGTCAACACCACAGGCCTATCCCCAGAACATATCTGGTGTGTTCACATTCAGGGACACCAAGTGCTGTATTACTGACAGGTAACACCATTTCCTGCACATATGCCTCTGCTCCCACCACCCCGCCCCACCCTTTGAGGGTGTCCTAAACGTTCAAGTCCCACTTAGGCTTTATGTGGCACCCTCTGGCCACCTCGAATAAGTCACAGTGAACCCAGCACCCAGGACACATCTCCATTCCATTTCACACAGCTCACTGTTTCTTACTAGAGTCTGGAGCATCAAAAGCGAGGACCTAGTGTGGACTCAGATGAATGCCACCGCAACTGACCAGGACACGTGGTGAGCACACCCTGGCTGACCCAATTCCTCCAAGGCTCCTGCCTGCACACAGGCTCTGCAGGCCCTTGGCTTCTGCCTCCTGGGTGCTGACCCATCCCTCTACCCTTCCCTTCATCTTCCCAGCCTGACCTGCCCAGGCCCTGGTGCCCATGAAGCCCTCTCTGGCTCCTCCACATCTTCTGCCTGTGGGGCTGAGGTTCTTGCCATGCAAGGCCCTGCAGGAGAACCTCAGCTCTTTCTAGAAGACATCCTTGGTTGTGGGCCAAAAAACCCAGAATGCCTCTGTTAGCATCCAGAAGGCCATGTGAGGAGACGGGCCCTGCCTTGCCCACTAGGTACTCACAGCTGACCCCTACTGCCTCTTGATGCCAACTCAGCACACACCTGAGGGATTTTTGCCTTTTGCTCAGTGGCCACACACGTGTGCTCACGAATTCTGGATCTATTCTACGGTGTTCATTTCACCAATTCATCTTGCTTCCTATACGGCTCAAACAACCGCAGAGCAAAGCCACCTACAGCAGCTACCTCACTCTCCAAGGCCTAAGGCCCCTCCTAAGCCCACAAGGCCAGGCTTTGGGCCCTAGAAGAGTGCATTCCCAGGCGCTGCAGGCTGTGCCTTCTCTGGGCTGCCTCTCCCCACCCCTCACACATGGCCCTTTGTTCTCCTTGATGAAAGGTAGGGTGTACAGTGTCTTCTCGGAGTATATGCCACATCCTGGGCCTCTCATTTCACCTACAGCATTCACTGAGAACTCGTAGTAGACATCTAACGCAGGAGGCTTGGATTAAACGCTTTCCATGTCTTCCTCACTTGCCCTCCAATCCCCGTCTCAGTTCCAGGCTCTGGTGCACACCTCACACCTCACCACCTTCACCCCGAGCTCAGAGGCCCGAGGGTTCCGGTGGAGAAGAGTCTCGGCTCCTGTCCCACTTCTGCCGTTCGGTAACTGTGTGACCATGCCAAGGGCACCTCCCTCTGGGGCCTCCTCGGTCGCACGTGGGAACGAAAGATGAAATTGGATGGGAGATCCCAAGCCATAAACAGGGCCTCCTCAGAGAAGCAGCAGCCAGCCCAAGAAGGAGGGGCCCCAACCCTGGGGACAGCACGGGTTGTCTTCTTTCCTTCCTCCCTGCCCCACACAGATTTCCAGCCACTTCTGTAGCCCCAGAGAGAAGGTGAAGTTTTTGGAGAAGTGAATAATGAGCCTCTTCAGGATAGGCTGTGGATTCTGAGGCTTTGCAGTCCTGTCTTTCACCTCTTCACAGACCTCTGGCTCCTCCTCCACAGTTAAAGCGTCCAGCTTATCCATTTCTTAAAGATCATCACAGAGCTCCACAACCTTCCCTTTTTAAAAACTCTTGCTGATGGAAAATTCTTCCTCATACCTAATCTAAGTCCATCTGCTGCAATTTCTGTCTATTTTCTCTCGTTCAATCTTACTGGAGATGGAGAACAGCTGGTCGCCATCCTCCATATAACATCCCCTCCTAAACCGAAATCGGTTATGACATCACCCTCAGCCTGCTTTGCTTCTGGTATAGTACCCACTGTTCCTCTGACCCGCCTTCATGGAGCTGTCCCCAAGCATCACTGGCCACCGTGGTTCGCCCTGGAAGATTCTCTGCAGCCCCATGTCCCTCTGGACCCTTGGCATCACAACAGGATGGAGGACTCTGTGGCCAGATCCAGAGAAAGGGTCAGCACCAAGGGGACCTGCGAGAACACAGTGCAGATCCTCTGCTTTACACAGGAGGAAGCCGAAGGTCAGAAAGGGCACGTAAGCGCAGTGCTCAAGGTCAAAATCGAGGGGTCGGGCTCCAGCCACCAGCCCCCAATACTGCCATGGTATCTGAGCAGCATCAAGCTCTCCTCAACAGGGGTGGCTCGGAATCAGTCCGACTGAAAAGCAAAGGGACCATCCCTTAGCATTGTCCTGACACAAATTCTGCCTCCCTGTGACCACTAGTAGATGTCTGAATTTCCACTCTGCACATCTTGGATTTCCACTAAGAACTCAAATACTAGGTCGAGAGTGTAGCTGCGTGATAAAGTGCTTGTCTAGCCTGTGTGAGTCTCTAGGTTCCATCTCGAACACCATAAAAATAAAGAAAGAAATAAAGTAAAAGAAAAAACCCTCCAATACCTCTGTAAGCGGCAACAGTTTATCAATATTAATATCCATACCTTAATACAAGTAAGTAGATTTCATACTTGATCTTTTCCAACTATTGATAGATTCAGGGTGAGGAGAGAACAAAGAACAAAGAAGCCAGGTGACAGACAAACTGCACTGTCTGCTAGTGTTTGCAAGGTCAGTATGGGCCGCATGCAAAACTGAAGCCTGTGGGCTGAAGCTGGTGGGGATCCCGGGCACGGAAACAGCCCACGATCAGACACAGCAACTGGCGGCTGCACCAGGTCAGCTGAACCCCGGGTGCTCCTGCGAGGTCTGCAGCAGAACTGAACTTGGTGAGAGGATTACCTCACGGCTCCCACTGGGCAGGCTCCTGTGCATGTGAATATTCCAGCATTCCTAAGGTATCCTGCCCACCTCTTCCCGAGAGGTGAGCCGGGCATGTCAAAGTAAGCCCCAACCCCAGGATGTCCTTAAATGACAGGAAGAGCTCAAGGGAAGGGGAGAAGACATGGATACCTGCCTATCAGATTGAGTGATAATTTAGCATTTTTCAGTTACCTGCTTCAAGGTGACACTGTTCCCCAGGGGGAGAAGGGAGGAGCCTGTGAAGGTAAGGAAGAGCGAGTCATATCAACTATTTACTCGTGATTGTGCCTATGAAATTTCCCTAAATGAAGAGTGGAGGAGGGCGAGAACAGAGTGTGGTGTGCGGTGAATACATGTTCAGAGCCTGGGTTTCAATGCAGCCTTCTCCCCACTCTAAAGGAACAGGGGCACACTGCACTCCACCCCGTCAACTTCTGGGGATCTCACTGCCTGCTGCAACCTCCAGACCACCCCCGACCGCAGGTAAATCCGCACACCTAGGAGAGGAAGAGAAGACCCTGTGATGGCATCTACCCAAACGCCTAACCCCATAAACATACTTATTTGACTTCCCCAAAACCACAAAATTAAATTTAAAAACAGAAGACAAAAGGCAACTCTGACAAAAATTTTAATCTGTGCTCAGTGCCATTTCAAGGGGGCAGTTTTCTCTAGCAGCGAAATCACAAAATGACGAGATCAAAGCAGGTTGGCAGAGTGATTACTTATTGATGAGTTTATGATGAGAAGGGATGACAGGGAAGGTGGCGGGGAGGGGGGTCAGGAAAGCAAGAGCAGGACTTGTACCGGCCAGGTAAATCACACTGGGCTGGGAGGGACAGAAGGATGCAATCCTCCACTCCGCAGTGGTAAATGCCAGAAACCCGGGCCGGCCAGTGGAGCAAAGGAGAACACACTACACCTCTGGACGATGGTTACCCCAGGTCCTTGCTAAAGCTATCATGTCTGGTGAAATGACAAGTAACAAATTTAATTTCGCAAGCATCAGTCAATCCATGCGAATACAAGCAGGCACCCAGCTTCACAAAGAGTTCAGGCACTTAACACCAGCGAACAGTGCTCCACACTGGATCACAAGCGGCAGAGTGTGCTTCACACCCTACTCTATCCAAGGTGAAGCTGCGATGATGGTGTTTTGCATCTTGTCAGTTATACTCCAGTTCCTCTACTCCCCCTCCTTTTTTAGCTTTCGTTATTTTAATGATCTCTGCTCCAAATGAGGAAATACAAGGAAGAAGAATGAGGAGGAGGCAGAGGGAGAAAACCACACACCCAGTGTGTCCCACTTGTACTTCCAGAACTCCCTGGGCTCCTCCCCCACCAGCCTTTTCCCTCTGTGCATGAGTCACCATTCAGAAGCTGTTTAAAATGCCTACTTTTAATGTTCTCTATCCCAACAGAAATCCAGGAGATCAGCATCAAATAAAGGGACTCGCAGTTCCCCTTCCAGTTCCTGGACCTAGACACCCTTCAAACTCAAAAGCACTTTCGAATGTGTTGCTGTCTTCATGAAAACCAAAGTGCCTGCTCCCCAGATATGGGCTGGGTGCTGCCCTCCTGGGGTCTTGCCAGGGGCCACACACACTAGAGAGACCACAGAGGACAATGTCCTGCACCAAACCTGCCCGACAGCCAAGCAAAATTCAGTTTCTACTCCCAGCCCCAAACACAGAGGCCATAATGTGCAGGGCTGCAAGTTTTCTTTGCTGATGGTCAGGGCAGCATGTGAGAGAGAGAGGGCTGACTGTACTGACCGACAACCATAACAGAGTCAGGCACCTGTTTTTACTCACCACTGTGAGTAGAGCTTCCATAACAGTTCCCACCCAAAATAGCTGCCTAAAGGAGGTGGAGGAGGACCTGTTGTGTGTGGTGGTAAAACGAATAAGAATTAAAAAGTGAAGGTGGAGCCAGAGAATCCAGACTGCCATCTGCACCTCAGCAGGAAGGGTGTCACAGGGGAGAGGCACTGTAGGAAAGTCTCACCCAGAACACTCACCCTAGTCGGGACCCCCCCGCTCCAGCTTCCGGGAAGGGAGGAAATATACCCGAGCCTCCCAACCCCGAAGCTTCCAGGACTGTGACACCAGCCAGGGACTGGCAGCTTCAGCGTGTCTAGTAGGTACCTGGTCAAGTATTGTGCGGCACGACAACAGAAGCTGCTTGCACAAAAGCAGGAAGGAAATCCAAGGCCAAGGGTGCTACTTTCTCCCCCATGGAAACACTGATGCCTAAAGGTCTACCTAACTAGCACTGCCTGTGACAGAAACTGGAGCAAAGCAGTTTCCCCAGGGACCAAAGTGGGTATCATATCACATAAAACCCTGTTGGTCCCACAAGGGAGAAGGTTCAAGGATGCTGCTCTGCGGAACCAGCTTCCTGCCATGGTGAGCTTTTGCACTCAAGAACAGCCAACAGAAGCACTGTGGATGGTGACTTCGGCTCCATCTTTCCACCAGAAATGCACCTGCTCACCTAAGCAACCTGAGCACCTAGACAGGGCCAGCCCCCAGCAGCTGGCCCATCCCAACACCAGCCTCCACTTGCAGGGTTCCACATGACTCCAGCACAGGTGTAAGCCATGCACAGGATGAGATTCAGCTCCAGCCCCATTTTTTCAGGACACACCAAACCTGGAAAATCTTGCAGAGTTTGGGGGTGCTAACCAGTGAAGTGGTTTCTCTTCCTCTGAAGGGTTTTGTCAGTTTCTCCCCAAGTTGTATGGCACCCAATGCTCACCACGTCACACAGGCCAGGCCACACTGCCCCAGGGAATTTCTTCTCCCACCAAACAAAATGAAGGAAGCCAGAGTGCGCAATGGGTAGGCAGGAGATAGAGACAGAAGTTTGAGGAAGGAGCTAAGTTGAAGGTCACAGTAGTTCAAGGAAGACGTGTCGAGGTAATATGGATGGAGTAGCCCCTTTGGTGGAAAACCCGACCAACCAATCACGTGTCTCACAAACAGCTTCCCAGTGATGGGTCACCGCATCATCCTGGGGTCTGGGAGACAGTGCTCATATCCCAAGGTCCACCTTCCAATGGCCAGCAAACCTGAGCCTACACCCCACCGCGAGGAAGACCACAGGGATTCTGACAGACCTCAGCACAGCTAATCAAGAGTAGCAAACAAGCCCAGTTATTGGCAAGCGCAGAAGTTTTCGGGATTGTTGGCTTGTTTTCCTCCTAACAAAAGGCTGTAAATTCCCACCTTTGTCACATTCCCTCCCCTAAACTTTTCTTTCTGCAATCCTCCACCTCTGCTAACCTGCCTGCCACTGAGAAGGGACCAGTGCGGGCAGCACGCCCGGGGATGTAGGCAGCGGTACCTTTTCCGAAGAGCAGAGGGGCTGTGGTCCGGAGGCTCGATGCCCTGCCAGGAGGTGGGCAGACGCTGTCCGGATGGAGCACGCTGAGGATTACGCGTTCCTGTCTCTGCGACCAGACCTTTCAGCAGCTCTGACCAACTGTGCTAGCAATGCACTTAGCAATTATCTGCTGCCGCCGACGCCCCGCCCTCTGCTCCTGCGATTGGCTCTCCGGTCCCGGGCAGGACTGCATTGGTCTCTGCCGACCTCACTCATTGCTTTGGCTCCTACTATTATCTAAGCCATCAAAGGAAATAATTCCATGTTTCATTGACAACCTGTAAGGCTCTTCTCCGGCCCTGTGTGGGGGCAGAACTGGGAGTCCAGCAGAGGGAGGGGAGGGGAGGAAAATAGGAAGGGAGGGAGAGAGAGAGGGGAGAGAGGGAGCGAGAGAGAGCTATCAAGCAATCAGATTCTTTCTCCAGCATTTTAACTTACACAAAACAGAGCCCATAGCAACAATTTTCTGGCCTTACTGGTAAATGTTCTGGAGGGCAGATGGAATTATAACCGCGGGGGTTTCTGCGGGTGTCAGACAGGCTCAGGAAAGCAGAGCGAGGTTGAGGGCTGAGGGAAGAGTGATGCTTGTACATCCTGGAGGGCATGTGAAGGTCACTTTAAATTGTTTGGGGGAACATGTTCTGCACCTTTACTGGCTTGTACCTATCCGTTCTGTCCTGCGTGGTCCAGCTGGCCAGTTTTCCTTCACACCCTATCTGGAGAGTCTCAGAAGAGCTATCCTTAAAGTCCATAAAAGTCTAGAATTTCTCACTGGCCTCACAGGTGGGCCAAGAGGAGGGACATTTTAAGTGGAATCATTCTCGGGGGAGAAACATTCAACTTGTGCTTATTCTGGCAGGGCTTCGATTAATTGCTTAGACTCATGTGATCAGCCAAAACAAGGGAAGAGCAGACGACATCCCCCAGGACCTGGGAAATGCTTCGCTTTTCCTGGTCTATCAGGGAACCTTAGCACAAATTTTTACTTTTCCCACCAGGTTAATAAATTTGTTTGCCACATAGAAAGAATGTTACTGGGGAACCAGATTTGTTAAAAATAATAATAACAATAATAATATCTTTAAAAGATCTTTGAAAGGCTACAAGTGCAGTTCAGCACTAGAGCACCTGCCTACCTTGCACCAGACCTTGAGTTCCATCCCCAGGACTAGGAAAAGAAAAAGAAGACAGAGAAAAGAAAAAGATATTCAATTGTCAGAGTACTCAAAAATTAGCTCTCCAAGCTGCCCATCCTGGGATGCCAGTCTTTGGTAAGGATGCAGTTCCAGTCCTGCCCTGCCCCTGCCCAGGGCCTGAACAACTGCAGTCCCTGCTCTCTGTGTGCCTGGAAGCGAGTGGCATGTCCCCACCACCTTGTGCGGTGAGCTCCCATTCTCCTGAGTATACACCTGGCTTACCTAGGCACTCTGAGCTCTGTAAAGACAGAGATGGGATCAGGTATACCTTTATCACCACACAGACAGCACCTAGTGCTCAGTAAGGGCTAGGACCAATGAAACCCAGCTCAGTGCCTAACATGTACACAGCTCTGAGCTTCATGGAATAATCACCCACTGTGATCACTCACACAGCTGGGCAGAGTGGGGAGGAGGCCCACCCTAGAGTCCGGGAGCAAAAATTTCAGAGCTAAACACTGAAATCCTGCTGCTACAGAAGCCACACCAGGCTCTCAGAAACACTATTTTGTCTCCGGAAAATGAAGCAGCTCTTCACTCAGTGTCCTCCTTCTCCCTCAAGCATCTGAAGGAAATGAAAAGATGTGGGATGCACATTTTTCTCATAGGACATCCCTGCAAAAATTTCAGTCATTCCCATAATGGCTTTCCAAATACTAGTATGGCTAAAAGGACAGTGACCAGATACTAGGGATCAAAAACTAGGACAAAGCATAGAGCAAAACATTTGTGTTCTATCTCATTTGTCTATGTGAAATTCTTACAAAAGTGCAATGGTGAAACTAACCCCAGATATGCATTTAAAAGTGACACTGTCCCAGAAAACCTGGTATGTTCAGTCCTGGTGTAAAAAACATAAATAGCACTTTTATAATTTAAGCAGTGTGACTTCTACTTTCAAGGGAAATTTTGTACCTTTATAAAGTATCCCCCTTCCCACCAAATAAAAATCAAGAGAAATAAATCAAATTATGAGAACTCCCTTCAGTTGCCACCAAAGGAAAGAAAAAAATCACAAATGATTTTCTAAAATGCTTTGTTTAAAACAGCATATTCTTCCTTACATGGAGATTTGGGCTTTTGAAGATGAGAAGCAGAAAAAAAAGACAGGAGAGAGAGGGGGACAGAGAAAGAGAGATGGGGGCCAAAAACAGCTGTTTATGTCAGTGCCTTTTAAACTGCTTGGTCATAAATACTCTCTGAGAAAAGGGTGATCCCTCTGTGTCCTATAGATCAACTGTTTAATTCTGAAAGTTAAAGAGTGCATATTAAGTATGCAGATTCCACTGGTACTTGAATTTGTATTAAATATCAGCTCCATACAATTTAAATTCACTGGGGTATGAAATGTACAGAATTCCATTTGCAGACAGTGCTCTGACAAAGTCGCCCATTTTGACTCAACAGTTTCAGTGCATTAGTGGTCTGAAAGGCTTTTGGGTTCCTGTTCCGTTCTGAGTTGTGTAATTAAGGCAAGAATAGGCTTCCTTATTAAAACAAAAATTAAATAGCTGCCAAAGCCACTGTTCCTCTTGTGGGTCAGCACTCAATGCAACACATTACCACGACCTACTGTGGGAGGCTGGAGCAAGCTTGCATTTACCCGTCTGTTTACACCACTCTCTCAGTCATCATTTATTTATGCCAAATTTTGTTCCTAAAAGGGAGAAGAGGATCAATCTATGCAATGCCAAGGAAATGTGTGAAAACAGAAGAAAAAATGTGGATGACTTTCAACACTTCACAGTTTTGCTAATTGACTTTAGCCACCCAATAGTACTTTAATGAAAACATGGTATTAGCAGGATCTCTTTTAAAAATTCATATTTGCTTTGAATAAATGTAAAGTGTTCAGAAAAATTCAACTTCAGCTCTCTAAGAAGATAATCCTGGAGAAATACACTCACAGTTTTCCATTCAAGCTGATGGCTATGGGAAAATTTTATGTACTTGAACTCACCCCCCTACCCACTCCCCACATCAAACTTGTGGAGTCAGTGACATTTCAGCAGAGTGCAAGAGAAGATCGTGGCTGCTGGGGGTGGTGTTAGTCACCAGGAACCACTCGTAATGGCTCCAGTAACTACTGATGAGTCTTCAGAAAGTTGCTGCCCTCTAGACAGGGCTTCATGAGGTTTCAAGGCACAAAAGGGTATTTTATTACTTAAAATACTCTGCTAAAGGAAAGCAGGTGCTTCTGTTCCCTCAAATCATGACCGTATTTACTACTGAGGCAGCACTGTAAATAGCCTGAAAAGGAGAAAGACAGAGACAGACAGAGATTTGTGAGACTAAGTTGCCCATCTAAATTGTTTTGGAGGGCTGGGGATTTAGCTTAGTGGTTCCGCAACCTGCCTTTCAAGCTCAAGGGCCCAAGTTCGATCCCCAGTACCAAAAATTTAAAAAATAATAAAACATAAAAATAAATAAATAAATAAACACCAAAAAACAAAAAAAATAAAATAAAAAATAAGTTCTGTTTTGGTTTGATTAAATTCTTCACAAGGAATATGGAGCTGAACGCTGTCATACAATATTGTCCAGCAGTGTACCAACTGTCGGGAGTTGGAGAACTGAATTAAAGAGGCCAGCGCGTCTTCTGTGAGGTTGGCGGGTCACGTGTGCCCTGAAGCACCCTTCCAGGAGGAAGGTCTACACCCACATTACTCTTGGAACTCCTGCCAGCAGCCAGGACCTAACACAGAGAGTTTCTTGAAAGAATCCATCGAACACATTCACAATATATCAAATCGACATAAATCATGTTTATCAAACACGATGCCAATACTGCTTTAGGGCTATTGAGAGAATGGCAGCAAACCAACATTCACAGGAACAGCACAAGTGACCCACCACTAGATATGAACCCTCATGTTTAAGAAAGGCAATGAATGACGCCCTGGCATGAGTCAATATAAACGTAATGATGCATCCCCGGGCTCGCTCTACCAGACCAGTTCCCAGAGAGGGACCTAACGGTTTTCAGATGGACAGAAAGATACTCCAGGTACGAGTCAGAGCTGCAAGGAATAATGTTCCCCTTCCGACTGCCCAAGGAATAGGCAAACTGTCGCACTGATGCACACCACGCTGCAGGAGGGTGTGCAGATGCCATCCAAGCGCTCTGCCACAGCCAAAACTTCTTCAAGTGTGGATCTTCAATGACTCAGGTCATGTAAACCGCATTCTCCTCCAAAACCTATCGGTATTTGTTTATTACACAAATTACTGTATGACACTGACTGTCCAGAAAGATGCCCTCTACTTGTGGAGCCTGAGGTTTGTGAAGCACAAAACTGATGTCTCTAATCTGCCCTCTCCTTAGCTTCCAGAGACGTCTGAAATCTGCCCCGGCTCCCGCCGTCCAACTTATTCCACGCTCATCTTCAAGCACTCAGGTTCTTCGCAGCGCTCCATGGCGCGCTCATCCACATCTCCTCCCCTTCCCCGGCTTCCCGGTTTTCTTCCCACCCCCCCACCCTTCGCAGTGAGACAGCAGCTGCCTTCAGTTGCATTCTGCTCGGTATTTTCATTACTGTTCACATGGCCCACACCGCCCCCCATCCAAAGCGACGCCCAGAGCAGGCAGGCTCATGTCGGACACACACTTAGACAAAGTAAACGGCTCGTGACAAAGTGGATGGATCTATGTCTTTCATGGCTGGAGGCGATGGAATGCTTCCGGAAAGGAAAAACGCATCGGAAAATCCCGGCCTTGCCAAATGACCTAGGGCAGTGAAATGCGGCAACTGTACATCTCTGGCCTTCCACATACAAATCTCTCAGCATCAAAAGTGAAATGCCGAACGCATCACCATGGCGGCAAGCCTGGACTTTCCCTCCTCTGCTGCCTCATGCTTCTTACAGCCAGAAGGAACCTGGGTAGGACCTGGGAGTTTCATTTCTTGCAGGAGACCATTTCGGACTCACCTAGGAGAAGTGATAAACACGTGAGGGGAAATACTGATCTGTCACGAAGGAAGCCAGAAGTGCCTTCTGCCCCAGTGTTTCGGAGCAAGGGCATCTGCCCTAATGGCAGGGAAAGGGGGTGCTGGCGGCCAGTCAGAGGTGGGAAGCCTAAACGGAGGTGACAGATGTTGGAGAAGAAGGTGAAGGAGGCAGAGATTTCCTGAGTGGCCACTGTTAAGACTCGAGGGTCACTGGTGGAAAAAATCCTTGCACTCTTCATATATACTCAGGCTAGGCTAACAGCAACTCTGTCTTCTGACTGCTAATGAACTGCAGCATCACCAACAGGGCAAACAATCGGCGTAATAGTGACGCCCTGAAGTTATGAAGGGGGGATGAGGCCTTTCAAAAAGACCCTCTCTGTTTTCCTGCTGAAACGCTGAAAACAGCGTCTTCCTGCAGGCTGGCGTCAGTGCCTCCGGGGGCTTCCCTCTTCTCTCCATGCGCAGCTGTTTGTTTCTTCTGACTCTACCTTCCTTACCCTTATATTCATTGTCTCCCCTCTCTTCCTTTGTTTACAACTCCTACATTCCTTTTCTGTTCTCAAAATTAAAACTTCATGAAAGTATTTTCTTTCTCTTATAACTCGACGTATGCTGATTAGTGAGCCAGTGAAAGGAAGGAGGATGTGAAAATCGAACTGAAGTGAGGGAAAAAATTCCAAGCTTTTCTCTAGAATCAAAAAAAAAAAAAAGAAAGAAAGAAAGAAAAAGAAAAGAAAGAGGAGTAAATAGCTTGTTTTTTAAAGATTTTAAGCTAAAAGGTGTTTATGAGGGCAGAGTGACATAAAGTCATAGCATAATGGTTTTATTGAGCATTGTATTGATTTCTCTCAAGAGTTGGGTCAGGAGATTATTCTCAGGTAACCTCAGCCAAAGACTCCATTGTGCCGAAATTCATTAAAATCAGTCCCACTTCTAATCATGCAAACTGAATATCTGAGGGGGTTAGAGAATCAAGCAGAGTGGCAAGTTAGGAAGGAAAGAATGATGGTACCAACATTTTCACTTAAATCTTCTTAGCATCAGTTTTATAAAATGTCTGAGGGAGGGAGTTTGAGGCTCTAACTCTGCTTTTCAGCTATTAGAGAACGGTTAAGAAGGGCTTAAGCTTCCAAAGGAAAGCTCTGAAATTGACACAAGCTCCCTAAGTCAGCCTACGCAGCACAAGACACTGAAGAGATGGAAAGGATGGATCTGCAGATGTATTTACGGCAGTGCCACTGCCGGGACCGGGGGGTCTTTAAACGCCAACTTTCAAAGCACTAATGGTGGGTGCTCCCCATTCCCAGCGCCGCACTTTTCTGGAGCAACCTCCTCTGACTCCTGATGTGCTGTTAATACCCTCAGCCCTTCCCCTCAGCCCCTGGCACATGAGCAGGCCCACGGCGAGGCAGAGCACCTTAACCCACAGGGTTCTCCTGGGAGAAGGAGTTTGAACAGAGTAGGAGCTCAACGAATGCGTTTAGAAGGAGTGACACCTCTGTCAGTCTGCAATAACGGAGGCTTTCACGGCAGGATGGAAGGATTTGAGCAAGGGACCAGTGTTTGGGAGTCAGCAGCTCTGGCGTTGAGTCTCAGCTACTTCATTCCTTACCCGGACAGACCCCAACTTCTTCCATGCTGAGCGCCACAACCTCGAAAGGTCCCTGTACTGAATACTGCAGGAGAAGCACCACACATGCAAAGCAGTGAGGCTGTCAGCTAGGGCTGGGTTTGCATCAGGTCCCAATAAACTATTTGGAACCTTGTAAAATTACATAAGAACAAGGTATTAATTCTTGTACATTTATATAGGAAAGTTTCCCAAACTACTATCAAGTAAAGGCTCCTCAATTTAAATACAGTGTTGAAAAGTAAAGAAGGACTTCTTCCTTATGAACTATAAAATGGCACCTCTTAAAACTGTCACTGAAAGAATTTTTGGAGACCAAAGCCAATATTTGTTTAAGAATAACTTAGTGAAAAAAACATGTCAGTGCTTCTAAGTATAAACATTAATTCAAAAGACATTGTTCTGATAAAATGTACCAAGGTAGTCAAACAATAAGTGTAATGCAGTGCTTTCAACACTTACTGAACTTATGTTAATTTGACCTGATTTTATTCTTCTAAACATTTTAATGCAAAGTTCTTTCAAATAAGTTAATAAATATAAATCTTTACTCCCTTAATTAAAAGTCTTCAAGCTCGTGATACCATCTGTGGCACGCTGGGACAGGTTAGTTTGGCATCAACAGCTCTTTGCTTTGAAAAACACTACTACTAGAAACTGCCGGATACAAGGAAAGCAGTGTGTTGGAGAAAACTCCTTAAAAATGAATTAATAAAAAAACACCTGAAGTACCTTCATTAATAATAAAAATAATACAAATAAGTTAATTAAACATACTACAAATATTAGAAATAAATGAGTACCTAAAGTAAACCAAAACAATATTTAATTAAAACAGAAATTAGTAAATTAAAATATTAAACGGGATGATTCATGAATTAAATGATTTACTGTCAAATGCAAATCCTGAAATTAATAAATTGCTAACTCAATCGAATGAAAGTTACCCAAAATAAGAATAAAGAGGAAGTAACTTCAAATACATGATGTTGTGAAGTATGTTTGCATTATGAGATGACTAAATTAAGTTCGAGCTACTTAACATATCCATTACCTCCCAGCTCAATTATTTTTGTGCTGAGAACACATCCAATTCTTCTCTCGGTAGTTTTCAAGTACACAATGCAGTGTCATTAGCTAACATCATCATGTGAGACAAGAGATCTCTCCACTCATTTCTCTTCTCTAACTGAAATTTAGTATCCATTGACCAATGTCTCTACAACTTCCAAGCACCAATCCCAGATAAAAACTTGAAATGAAATAGAAATAAACCTATATTTAATAAAAAATTAAAAACTCACACACATATACCCATACATGAAGATCACAACAGAGGCTAGAGAGACTCTAAGGCAGAAAATAGCAAGTATTTCCCTTAATGTAAGAACTAAAATAAGCATATCTATTCAACCACTTTTATTTAACATTGTTCTGAAGACATTAGCTATATAATTACATGGAGAAAATAAGAGTTATGGATTTTAAAGGAAAGGACTATAACTATTATTATCTGCAAGTGATATTATTGTATACTTAGAAAGTGAACAAAATGAATACAAATAAAATTTGATAAAACTGATTGGTGATACAATGAAATAACAGTAATAATAAAGTAAAACACCTAAGAAGATACATGGAAATGTATGATGTCTATGTGATTAAAACTTCAGAATGTGGCCAGACATGACGGCACATGCCTGTAATCCCAGCCCTCTGGGAGGCTGAGGCAGGGGGATGACAACTTTGAGCCCAGCCTGTGTACCTCAGTACCTTTCTGAGACCCTGTTTCAAAATAAAAATTTTAAAAGTGGGGGTAGGAGGGTGTTGGGTTTGTAGCTCAGTGGGAAAGCCCTGGGTTCAATATCCACTATACACACAAACACAAAAACCTTTAAAACGCCATCGAGAAACAAAAAAATTAGTGAATAAAAGGTCATAGTCTTGTACAAAGCTTTGTGGCATCATAAAGATGTTGGTTTTCCCTAAGTTAATCTAGAAAAAAAAAATGCAACCCATAGTATTTCAGAAAGGAGAGAGCAAACAGTCCAACTGCTTCTATTCTTCATAGAAGAAAATTAATTTCTACTGGGCAGACCAATTGGCTTCAAATGGAAGGGTGGAGTAGACTCAAATCAGTGTAATAAAGGAAGCATTTCAAGTCAGTGAGGGAAACACGGATTAATTACAAACAATATGGGGGCAGCTGAGTCACTGAAAAGCAAAGCTTTATTAGAGCATATTTTACATAACAAAGTTCAGATTGATTAAATATACAAATGCAATAAAGGAAATACTAAAAATGTTCAAAAATACTATAAGGAAGCTCTGTATTTCAGTGTTTAATGAAAAAAGTCTTGCTCAGTATTGCACAAAACCCAAACACAAAAAAACAGATCCACATATGAATCATAACAATGCGAAAAGCTTCTATATAGTGAAGAGGGACAATAACACAATCAGAAGATGAGCCACTAAATGAGATGTTTGCAACCAATATCACTAATATTTGCAACACAACTAATTTA
>NW_022900930.1:1938061-1952743 GCF_012274545.1 Fukomys damarensis | reverse complement strand
ATATATATATATATATATAAATTTCTTACAAATCAATAGTAAAAATCACCAATATTGTATAGGAAAATGAGCCAAAGAGAGAAACAGAATGTTTATTTCTGTAAAACTCAGGTTTACAAGTGCATGCTCAACCTGATTCTGAACTCACAGGAAGCTGTGCACATGTTTCATCTACTGTAATTTCACTTAGGGCCTAAAATTTTTAAAAAAAGAAAAAAAAAGCTAAATAACATTAACGGTCACAGTGTGGGGAAACATGGAAACAAGTGCTCCATTTTTTTCCAGTGTAACAGAAAGCTGAACAAAATGCTAAGACACATCCCCTTGTCCTTGTAATTTGGTTCCCAGGGTTATGTGCCCACATGTGTGAAATGATGGGTATACAAAGATATTCATCACAGCATCCTTTGAAGTAGCAGAAGAGAGGACATGACCCAAATATGTTGAATAAATTCTGGTACTTCCAGACAATACAATCCTAAGTAGCCATTTAAAAGAAAAAAAACAAGTGGAAGGGAGATGATATGTCAGCAGTTACTGCTATATTATGAAAGCAAGAGGAAGAATGCCATGAACCGTGTGCTAACAACTGTGCAAAGACAAGTGAAGAGAAGCCCACGCTGACGCTTGTGACCAAGCACGCACGGAATGCGCTGGAAGGGCCAGAAGGACCCACCACCCCCTGGGGCACCAGTGCCTGGCTGGCACCAGAAGCGAGAGCCACCGTTTCCTAAATTTATACCTTCTATAATTTTTAGATTTGGAATCTTCCATGCATATTGTTTTAGAAATAAAAAAAAAATCTTAAAGTCCTTGACTGTATTCTTTCCTTTAACAAGACCGTGCTGTATAAGCAATGATGAATGTTCAATATAGGGAGAAAACAAGGTTTAGAAAATAAACAGAGAACTGGCCGAAGACCAAAAACTAAAGTCCCTTGCCTTTCCTGCTTCTTAGCCATGAAACTATTAAAAAAGTAACACAGAAGAGGTTTTGTGTGGAGCAACTGTGTCTCTGTGACAACAGGTAGAAAGCGCATTTTGATAAGGAGATCATTGAACTAGAGGCTCTCCCAGGTTCCTCTAGCTCCAGAATCCTGTAAAACATTACTTTGATCTTTCCCTAAGGTCATTTTATTAACTTGGTCCAACATTAGAACACAAATTACAGATTACCAGCTGCTAACTAATGCTTGAAGTTTCCTCTTCATTTAAATAAGATGGTTCCCTTATCAACCTTTCTCTTAAAGCCAAGTTTATGATGTGAACACACTGCTATGTCTTTTTTTTAATTAACAAAGTTTGTATTTATAAATACAATTTGAAACATTTCTGTTCCCTAAAGGCCAGTATCCTTTCAGGTCTACACTATGTCTGACCAAAATATAAAACATGATAAGCTTCATATGTAAAAGTACAAGGATGTTTCCTTTCATGCAATACTTTAAGGCCAGACAAGGTTCAAGAAAGAACTTGCCTTTGCTCTGCTGTACGGAAAGGGATCCAGGGCTCAGAAAGGAGTTTTCTTCTGGTTCCAGGCAGACTTCTGAAATGTGGTTCTGTTTCCACGGGGTGATTTAGCCTATGTGGACCCCAAAACTACTTAGCCCTTCATTGTTATTCTTGCTTGAGCCTTCCTTCTGGTAATTTTCAAGAAAGCATCAGTGACACATTGGCCTTACTGACTCACTGAAGGGACAGTGACTTAAGTAAGTTGACCAAATGTTTTGGAACACAGGAAAAGCACAGACTTTTCTGAAAGAAAAAAAAAAAAGATTATATTGGGTTCAAACCTCTGCTAAATGGCTTGTTAGTAGTGACTTAGTGACACTGCGAAAATTTCTCAGGCTGTTAGAGCTTCTGCTTTCTTACCTGTAAAACATCACTGAGAGCTACTCTGCAATGTTTCATAAATATTTTGAAACACAGATAAAGTATAAAATGTATATTTTAGTACATTATACAGTACATTCCAGAAGTTACATACTATATAATATGTTTTCATGTAAAGGGTAAAATCTTGGGCTTTACTTGTTGCTTGGCCATTTTGAACCTCAGTTTTCACATCAGAAAACCGAGTTCTCCATAAACCCTACTTCACCATGTTGCTTAGATGAGTGCTCACACACTAGCTGACAAAAGTAACTGCTCGTCAAGTGTTGTCTCGTGACACTTCATTCTGAAGAGCAAGGTGGTCCGGTCAGTGATACGGTCAGTGATGTTTTTTCAGAGACCGTGTGGGTCTTTTGTACAGAAGGGGAGGTGGCGCTGTGACCCAGCGATGAAGGTGTTAGACTGGGAGAGGGTTCTACCAGCAGCACCAGGGCTCTAGCACCTTCCTCCCTGTTTCCTCATCGGTATAGTGAGGGTATATTTAGTCTCAAGACAAATACGAAACACGGTGATTTTCCAAAAATTTTGCCTCTTTAGACCTGATTCATGGCTCTTGTCCTGAAATGGAGACTGGGGGTGTGGGACAAAAAATAAAGAAAAGAGAGAACGGAGTGGGGAGGATTTATAAAAATTAGAGCTTCACAGATAATCTTTCTTCTGGGTCTCAGGAAAAGCATTACATCATCTGGGGTAAATTCCCCTGACATTCTCTGCAGGAAAACTTCCCACTGTCGTACTGCCAGACTGACGAAAGCGCAGTGGATTCGCTCAGGGGCTCACACTGGGTCTCCAGCTTCACAGCTGTGTGCACTCAGCACTTCTGAGGTCGGACAGCTCTCTCTGGAGCTCGGAGAGCCACTAGGGTATCAGTTCAGTGGCCACAGCAATGGGCACTCTGCTTAAAAGAAAAACGTGTTCGTTCACTGCCAATGCATCCCTTGAAGGGGAAGACAGACAGAATCAAAGGTAAACGGAGCAGGCCTGCCACGCTGCTCCCGATACTTGGCCAACAATCCTTTATTGCCTGGACGTTTCAAGAGTCTTTTCAACTCAATTAGCATTTAATAGTCCTGAGGTTCAATATCAGGGATCAGCTGTGAAGTTACTAAAGCCATTACCTGGGGGCTAGGGCAGACAGTTAGGCTTGAAATGTCAGTGCTTTTTGGAGTCCCTTCCAGCTTGAGGCCCTGGTGTTAAGTAACATTTCACAAGGGCAAGCAACCTCCTTCAGTCTTAACATCAGGCACCTTGAAGCATCCACTGGGTCCACTCCACCTTTACTCTGAACCTGGCCCAAGTCAAGTGAAAGCCACCCCTCGATCTCCTCTTTATCCAGCTTATATTCCTCAAAGCTTCAGAGATGCAGAGGAAAGGATGCAGAGGGGAGAGGCCAGGAAGAGGATGTGGGAAGACCCAAGTTTAATAAGCAAGGAAAGGGCATAAGATGATAATTATTTAGTATGGCAAAGGGCCACATGAATGGGATTCTTCATATCTGAGAGTAAACTGGTTGTACTTTAGCTAAGTGTTAATCAGTAAGCATTGCACTGCTCTTTTGTGTGCAACAGGACTCTGGTCCCCCACCCCTTCACAATTAGCAGAACAGGACTAGTTCTCACCAACAAATGTGAGTAAAAGTGATCTTCCCACCTCCAGGCTGAGGCAAGTGAGAGTGGGCCCATCCTCTCCCTACTCCAGATCAGAGGACCCAGGGAAGGCCCCCATGAGGACCAGAACAGGATAGAGCCACAACGTGGAGGTACCTTGGTTCCCAGGTGTTTGCAAAGCGCAGAATTTCCTACTCCCAAGACTAGGCACTTAACTGAACAATAAACACATAAATAAATAAGCCTTTAACATGTTAAACCACTGACATTTTAGATCGTCAAAATTGCTTTTGTCAATACCTAACTGGCAAAATGATATATCTGACTTATAGAACAAAACTATACCAGAGAATTATTTGTAAACCACAAAATAATTGAAAATTAAATGTCCAAAGATCCAAAGTAGAGAATTGCTTAAATAGACTATGGTTCATGGGATATCCATTAAAACACATCTTTAAAATAATAATGACAGGTGGATATAATGCAAAGTAAACAGCTTAATTTTTGTTGCAGGGTCTAGTAGTCAAAAAGTAATTTTAAAATAACTCACGTGATTTACAGTCTTTGAAGGGCATTTACAGATCGCAAAACGATGTTTTAAAAGCTCCTTTTATCTCCTGTCCACTCTTGTTATCAATGCAGCTGGCTCCTATGCTTTTCAAAAATGTCTGCACAAACTCTCCCCTTCCTCTCTTCCTTCCCCCAGAAGGGCCCCCAAACCTAAAAGCACAGGCCCAGCCTGGCAGAAGAGGAAGAGTGAGCAGAGGAGGACAAAGATGCTAAAAAAAAGTCCTCCGCCAGCACCATCAACCCTTGCAGCAAAAGAAGCTTCAAATTTCTACATTTTCCAGCATCAGAATCTTGATAGCCTTTGTCCCACAGTCAGAAAGAATTCTTGTCATCAGAGAAAATTACAGAGCTCTCCGCTGCCAGTTCAAATGAGGATGGTTTGCAATGTGAAACAGACAGGGAGGCCTGAGTCGTGAGATGGGAAGAAAAGGGGTTAAATGTTTGTTAAATTTATTACAGAATTCTCTTATGGAGAAAAGTTATTTTCCTGGTAGTGAGATGGTTTTCTTCTAGTATCACAGAAGAAAGCCAGCTGTAGCCGTGTTGGATTTCTCTCCCCAAGGCCACTTCCATACAAGCATCCTAGTTGCCGTGCCATCACCCCACACAACGGTAATTTCCCCACCTCCTGAAGGAGAGCTCCCCTAGGCTTGGGATGGCTGTTGATCAGCAACAAGTGCCAGCGTAATGTTATTTAGGAGGTGGCTTGAACTCAGAAAGACACAAGACAGGAGGACTATTAGACAAAAGAGGGGAATATTAGATTATTTTACAGGGAAGAAGAAACTACACTGAAGGAAATGAGTGTACAAGAGGAGGGAGTAAGAAGACAGTTCAGGGCACAAGCATCAAATGGAATATCTTTGGTTGGGTGGAAGAGAGTGAGGCAGTGGAATCAGAGCACAATACTGGGCCAACTACCTAACTCTTTCATAGAAAAGAACGCTTAGACATTCATTGTGTTTTGTATGAATCTTCCCAGGTTTAGGAAAATGGCAATAGTCTGTAGTCATTTAAAGGAGGTGAAGTTTCATCTAGAGTTGGGGGTGAGGTTCATGTGCTTAGCAAGCATGAGACCAGGGGTTCAATTCCTCACACCACAAAACAAAAATATCATCCTCTTGGTTTTGGATACTGGACAGCAAGAACTATTCTCTGGAAGACAACCAGGCCAACCTGAGTAACTGACCCTTCCCAGTGTCTCACAGGGTAGCTAGAAGGACTTCTGTGGGACAGAAGAAGAAATGGCCCACCATAAAGTTGTGTGTTTTATTTTCCTAGTTTCTTAGCTAAGAGAGAAAACTACAAAACATACTGTGAGTATTCACCTCTATATGGTTGGATTACACATGAATTTTTATATTTGCAGTATTTTCTAAATTCCCTATGTTGAGAATAAGTCATAAACAAAACAAAATAAGCATCACCAAAAGACTTCTAGACTTAATTGACACTTTTAGCAGAGTAGCTGGATTCAAGGTCAACACCCAAAAATCAACAGCCTTCTTGTACACAAATAACAGACTCACTGAGAAAGAAATTAGGGAAACAACTCCTTTCACAATAACACCCAAAAAAATGAAGTATCTGGGAATCAATCTAACAAAAGAAACAAAAGATCTCTACACTGAAAACTACAGCACTCTGAAAAAGGAGATTGAGGAGGATATAAGAAAATGGAAAGATATCCCCTGCTCCTGGGTAGGAAGAATCAACGTAGTGAAAATGGCCATACTACCAAAACTGCTATACAGATTCAATGCAATGCCAATTGAAATCCCAACACTATACTTCACAGAACTAGAAAGAAGAATCTAAAAATTCATTTGGAACCATAAGAGACCTAGAATACCAAAAGCCATCCTAGGCAACAGACACATGGCAGCGGGTATAACAATTCCCAATTTGAAACTATACTACAAAGCCACTGTGATAAAAACAGCATGGTACTGGCAAAGAAACAGACTTGAGGATCAGTGGAACAGATTGGAAAACACAAAAACAACTCCACATGCACTCAGTTACCTCATCTTTGACAAAGGAGCTGACAGTCCCCACTGGAGGAAAGATAGCCTCTTTAATAAATGGTGTTGGAAAAACTGGATCTCAACCTGCCAAAGATTAAAACTAGACCCTTATCTTTCACCATGCACTAAATTAAAATCCAAGTGGATTAAAGATATAAATATAAAAACAGAAACACTAAACTTGCTGGAAGATAAGTTACGCAGAACTCTGGAAGACATTGGCATAGGAAAAGACTTTATGAACAAATCCTCAGTAGCATGGGAACTAGCAGAAAGAATCAACAACTGGGATCTCATCTTATTAAAAAGCTTCTGCACTGCAAAAGAAACTATCAACAGAACTAAGAGACAACCTACAATGTGGGAAAAACTTTTTACCAGCTGCTCCTCAGACAAAGGACTATTATCTAAAATATGTAAAGAACTCAAAATAACCAGCTCCCCTAAAGACCCAATTCAAAAATGGGCATCTGAAATGAACAGACATTTCTCAGACAAAGAAATAAAAGCAGCAAGTAAATATATGAAAAAGTGCTCCACATCACTGGTCATTCGAGAGATGCAGATGAAAACAACACTGAGATTTCACCTCACCCCACAAAGAATGGCTGCTATCAAGAAATCACACAATAACAAATGTTGGCATGGTGGTGGGGACAAAGGAACCCTTCTCTCCATTGTTGGTGGGAGTGCAGACTGGTGCAACCACTGTGGAAATCAATATGGAGATACCTCAAAGAGCTTGGACTGGAGGTTCCATTTGACTCAACCATCCCTCTGCTGGGTATCTTTCCAAAAGAATTAAAAGAATCATATCACAGTAATATATGCACACCTTTGTTTATAGTGGCACAGTTTGTAATAGCTAAAACCTGGAAACAGCCCATTTGCCCATCAGTTGGAAACTAGATAAAGAAGATGTAGTTTTTCTTTAAAATGGAATACTACTCAGCCATAAAGAATGAGAAAGTAGATTCATTTATAGGTAAATGGGTACACTTTGAGGATATACTCCTAAGTGAAATAAATAAGTCACACATATGCAAATACCGATGGGGGGGGGACAAGGGGAAAAAATGAGAACCAAGACCTGGCATGTAAAGGTACAAGATCCCAGTAATGAATGTAACTGTACTGTCTACCTAGAATGTACCAATAAATTCAATTTAAAAGAAAAAAAAAACAAAATAAGCATCCTTTATAAGATAAAACCTCTATAATCTTAAGACAAGTGAACACCTCCTGAGCAGTCACATTTTTTCCCCTCAAATGAATCAAGAACAGCAACTACTTACTACCCTACTGCCAGGGTAGTAATGCTGCTTGTGAGCATCACTGATCTATAAGGCTTTACATGTCCATGAACTCTCCGGACAACAACCCTGAAAGGCAGGGAGGAGAAATGCTCTTCACAAAGAGATAGAAGGTAAGAAATGTCCCTCATTTATCAGGGAAAGGGTTGTGATGTGAATCCAGAGCAGCTGGGACCAAGTTCCCTCGAGCAGAGCAGCCTGGAGTAGAAGTGTCCTTATTCTTACACACACACACACACACACGAGTCCACAAACCTTTGTGTGCAGAAGCCCACAGTGTGCGACTCCCGTGTGAGTCTGACTTGCACAGGAGTAAAGTAGGAACTGCACAATCCCAACAACGATATCCATTCCTGTCTGCCTCCTCTTGTTTCCTTTGAAGGACAGACAAGTGAGGCAATCTGCAGAACTGGGGCTCTTTGGCCCTAGGCAAGCCACACTCCCATCAGCTGTTTCCTTGTATTAGTTGAATGACATTTGTATAAGACAGCATGTTTATAAATCCAGGAATTCATAGTCATATATTGATAGATAAGAAAAATGCCTGTCTTTCTCTGAAGCCTCCATAGTTTTCTAATCACTTTGGCAGGTAAAAACGTTTTTCCTCTAAGTGAGCTGGAAGGGCTGGGAACGTGTCACTTTGAAAAGAAGATGCCCTCATATGAGTACAAGGCAAAGTGCCAGTTCTCTGAGCCTTGCCAGTTGGTCCAGGTACCTGTTCAGAGCTCCATAGTGATCCCATTAGCTGAGCCTTTATGGTTAATAGGTAGGAATTAGTTAACTAATGAGTATCTAGGCTATGTCAACCAGAGCAGTTATTAAGAGTGTCTCAAAGGAAGTGTATTTTTCCTGGTTTTTATTTCTGTACAGGGGGAATCCTTTTCAACTCTGATCCCATCCGTAAATTATTTTTCCCATCAAAATGTTCAGAGTATAAATCTCAAACTCAAAAATATGTGGGCACCAGAGCAGACACAAACAGGAAGACTCTAAAGAAAAAGAAGAGAGCTAGAAAATATTACTTGCAGAGAGGAAAGCAGTAAGTACGCTGCAAAGAGCACCAAGGGAAAGCCACTGTTTCCATATCAGTGGGGGTAAAACTCTTCCTGATCTGGAGCTTTGAGCTGCCACAGGCGAGGGGACCAAAGTGTCTGTAATTAGTAAACGCATAGTTTGCTTCATTTCCAATGCAGAACAATCCAAGATGAGTAGAGTGATGAGTCCGAAAGACCAACAGAACCTGGAATTTGATTAACGAGAACTGCGAACTGGGAAAGAACGGAGATTATTGCCCTTCACACAAAAAAGCTATGAATTCATCAGTCTTTGTAAGGAAGAACAGGAAGTTAGTATCAGAACTTCACTCAAGTTGACTTACATTTTTTTTCAACTAATCCTTCTGTTGTCGCCAAAAAAAGTGGGTGTAAATTGGCAAGGTCTGGATGTCACTGTCCCCCACAGGTGCATGTGCCTCTGGAAGTTTGCTCCCCGGAGGTGACGTGGGATAGTGGAACCTTTACAAGGGGAACACAGTGCAAGGCGGTGAATCACAGGATCCGCCCTTGGGTGCTGTGCTTATAAAAGAGTGAGCCTGGTCTTCCTGTTCCCTGGTTTCCACTCTCACCCCACTGCCTTTCAGCTGGGTTCATGCCAGGACTCAAAGGAAGCTGAAAATTACATTACGGACAATTCATTCTGCATTTACATCTGCTGGTAATTGTGCAGGGTACTTTAAAAATATGATGGTTGTCCTACTCAAGACCATGAAATGTAGACACGATAAGTCCCATTTTCTAGAACACACAAACCCAGAAGGGAGGTCTGATTCACTACTGTAAACACCAAATAAGAAAAACAAATAGGAAAAGTTCTCCCACAATCAGGCCCTTGCTGTTTTTAATAACTTTTTCTTGTACTTGTATTATCAAATTTTAACAAAATTGAAATATTCCATCTACATTCTGTACCGTTTTTTCACTATTTCCTCCCATCATTAAATATTCCTCAAGAAAGTCATTTTTAATGAATGAACTCTTTCCATTCTTTAGTTGTACCATCAATTATTCATCTATCCTCCTACTGTGGGACTTTTTAGGTAGCTCCTAATATCTTTTCTATTACACTAATGGCTGAGGTGAATATTCCTGAACATAAATCTTATACATAAATTTGATTATTGCCTTAGGATAAAGTCTTAAAACTAAAATTACTGGCTCAAAGTAAAGAAACATTTTAAGACCCTTCATACCCAAATTGCCAAATTACCTGCCAGAAAGTTGCCCAAGTTACATTCTTACCAGCAGCAATAGATGCAAACACCCTTTTCTCTACATTTTTAGCAGTAATTTTTGTTTTGTTTTGTTTTTAACTTTGCATCAACTGGATGAACAAACAGATTACAGATTTACCGACAGCCATGGGAGCTGAACATCTTTTCATGTTTATTGGGCATGGGACTCTGTCCCACCACAAGGGTCCCATCCACTCCTGTCCACATTCATCCACGGTACTGTGTTCAGAACCACAAGGAGGTCTCGTTGAACCTTTCCAGCACTTAGTGTGGCTGGGCTTCCGAGGAGGCAGAGTCTCTCCCGCTGAGAGATGGTCGCTCCTTGATTCTTAGCAAACGTCATCAGCGGGAGAACTCCACTGGGGGCAGGTGGGGTTTTCTACTCAATCTAATCTGAATGGTTCCCCATCTGCTCTCAATCAGTCTTCGGATTTAGAAACATACTAGGAACCAGGACTGAACAACTCTGAAATGTATACCTTCTCAGGAACCTGACCTTCTCTTGCCTTCCCTCAGTGGCTGAATGAGGCCAAGTTACTGTGAGGCACAGCTGTGGCTCTCTCCTCTCAGGAGTGGCCTTTGAAAGGCCAGTGTACAGCAGACAGCACTACAGGTGGTGGAGATGCCTTCCAAGTGACCGAGACACAACAGGGAAAGAAGGCTGCCACCCTCACACTTCCAGAAAGGCAGGACTTCTCCCCAGAAGGGACGTAGCAGCTGTCAAAAGAATGAACGCAAAGCACTGCATCCCTGTAAATTTGATCGCAGAGGTTGGATCCACCCCCAAGCTCATCCCTCTGTGGGACGCCACAGCACCTGCACCTGTAAGCAGTATCGTCTGGTTTAATGGTCAGTGGATCAAGTTTGGGGCATCCGGTACTTAACACAGGTCAAACCCTTCCTAGAGGTGACTGGCGAAGAATTATTCATTAACTGAGGGTCCAGGTGTGGTGGTGCCGTCTACTCTGGAGGCTGAGGCAGGAGAATCACATGAGCCAGCCTCAGCAACATAGTAAGACCCTGCTTCTGTTTGCTTGCTTTGTTTTTCTTTTTCTTTGCTTTTCTTTTAATTTGTTTTGTTGATGATGGTAGTGGTGGTGGTTTTTGCTTTGTTTTGCTTTGTTTCAGTAACAGGGACTGAACCCAGGGACACTTTCCCATTAAACTACCTCCCCAGCCCTTTTATTGTTTTATTTTGAGACAGTCTTGCCAAGTTTACCTGGCCAGCCCTGAAGTTGTGATCCTCCTGATTCAGCCTCCCAAGTACCTAGGATCTCAGGCATGTGCCACCATGCCCAAAAAGCCTGACTTAGTTTTTTTTAAGTGAGTAAAGAAACAAAGAAGCTCTTTCTTGCACTTCCAGGCTGTCTTGAAATAATTAATGCAGCTGTTTCCACCTTACAACTACAGTCCCTTTGAAGTCGTTTCTAGCTCTTCTCAAATGCCTGGCACATAGTAGGATAAATGCGCACTGAAAGCATAAGCAAACCCTTCCTTCAACCACAGTAACCGAGCCCCTCCTTGCACTCAACTTGTAAGAGGATCTTCCGTCAGGAGCCAGGGGAAACGCAGCAGGATCTTCCTCCGATCCCCACTGTCACTCAGGCTAGATGGAGCTTTCCTCACGGCAGTGTCCTGTGCTGGCCGTGGGCAGCTGGCGTAATGCTGCGTGATGGCTGCCCCCACTGGACTCTAGAAGCAGTGAAACACATCTCCCACCTGACACTGCTGGAAACCACTCTGCCCAGGAAAGATCCAAGCGCAATACCTGTGCGCACATGTGTCCAAGTGCACAGATCACCATGAGCTGTGGGAACAAATATCACCTGAAGTTCACAGAACCCACAGTGCCAGACTGAAAGGGGTGTTTACAAAAGACGTCTGCCTCAAAACAGCCCTTCGTCTACATAAACAGAATCTTTTGGAAGAAAGAGGTGTTTTGTCAGCGTTGGGGGAAAAGCACCTCAGGGCTCCACTGTTCTAGAAAGAAGCTTCTGATGACCCCCACTGAGCCGCAGAAATGACAGGGTTGGGCCTGCAAGTACCAGCGGGAGGGAACTGGCTCCAAGGACCCCACGGGGAGGTCAGCCTCCCCGACGCCCAGAGACCACATGTCTTCCTGAATAATTCAACTCATCCAAGATAGGTTCTGCCCTCTCCTTACCCAAACATTAGGGCTTGTGAATATTTCAAGATTCCTGGGTTAGACAGGGTCACTGTGCTAACCCTCTGGATAATTGAAGCCAGCGTCAGCTGCTTCAGAGACAGCCAAGGGAAACCCCTGAAGACGAAGTCTCTAGGTTTGTGTCCTTGCTCCCCTCTCACCGCAACCAGGGCCCTGCTAGGTTACATTCAGTGTCCATCTGTTTCTGAGCAGTTATTAGATGGCATTTTGTGGTCCTTACAAAAGCACATGCATGGCTGGAGACAGAAAGTATGATGAAAGCCAGGTTCCCAATGCTCTCCTGTACCTGTCTGCAGCTGGATCTCTGCTGCTCCCACCCGGGGCATCAGCCTGCCCACCCTTGGTCCCAGGCCTTCAATAAGACAAGGGCTTCCCCACAGCCCCAGGCCAGCTCGAGTGGCCTTGAGGACCATGTGTCCCTCAGGGGCTATGCAGATGCTCTCAGCAGATCAAAGCACACTCCAGTAGAAGACCTAGTATGGACTCTATACTAGTGCTAGTCAGCTTTGTATTACTATAACAACACATCTGACATCATCAACTTAAAGCGAAGAAAGATCTATTCTGGCCCACAGTTTGGAAGGTTCCATCCATGGCTGGTCGGTTGGCCTCACTGCCTCTAGGTCTGTGATTGGGAGCTGGCAGCAAAGGCAGCAGGACAGAAAGAGGACGAAGGGAGTAGGCCCCACTGCCCCCTTCAAGGGCACACGCACCATGATCTACAACCTCTGCTTAGTCCCCTCCACTTCCTCGTAATGCGGGGCTGGGGAAGAAGCCTTTCACACACAGTGACCTTCCAAATCCAGACTACAGCCTCCTCTCCCCACACAACGTCTGTCTTCTCAGGAAGAGCCTCCCAGGATGCTGCAGGGGTTCTCGCACAGCCCTGCAGAACGCCACCGGGGCTTCCCGGCCCCTCACAGCAGGCAGCACGCTGCAGAGCACTCCGCGGGCTGAGTTCCCCAGCTGCACAGCAGCTTCACCGTGGCTTCCTCACTGCACCGGAACAGTGCTTGTCGCTGCGGGCTTCTCCCAGGGATCCTCCCAGGGGTCCCACGTGCATCTCCCCGTACAAAGAGAACACAGGCCTGTGCTCTGGGGATCCAAGGGGCTGCTTCCGAACCAGGCTTCTTGAGGTCCGGTTCCCTTCCCACTTGGGAATTCAGGGGACCCCATGAAAGAACCCCAGAAGTTCCCCTTCCTGAGTAGGAGAGCTTAACATGCCTGGACTGAGGAATGCCAGGTGGATGGTAAACGGCATCTGCAGGGAAGTCGAGTCCGTGAGGGTATTTACAGAAGGGATCTGCACATGAATCTGCAGTCAGCTGAGAGCAGGAAATGACCTGGCCCGGGGATTTTCATTTCCAAATGATCTTAAATGCAGAAAAATCCCTGAGTCAAAGGGTCTAGCTCTAATGGTGAAGTTGCAGGTAGTCCAAATAATTTGGAGAACAACAAAACTTACAGTGCATTTCCTTAAACCTCACCATATCCGAAACCCCCAAGACTGACTCAGTCTCACCAGCTTCGTTCTCCTAAGATGCTAGAGATATGACTTGTCTCGCTGTGCCTTCCGGCTGAACCATGGTCTTATGGATAAGGCAAGACTCAGATTCTCAGGCAGACACATTTACTCGCTGATGTGCCACCTTCCTCCCCACTTTCAAAGCTTTGGCAAAACCTATTTCAATTTCCACTGGAGAATGAAACCATTAGCCTCTAAATAATTAACCCTGCATCAATAGGAGGGCACGCAGTCTGCACAAACACCTCTGCTGGTCGATATGCCCAATGAAGGGGTGGAGCGAGCGATTCCTGCAAGACTTCCTTAGGGCCTATGAGACTGAAATTCAGGAATCAATAAGGCGTATGTATTTGGAGGTGAAAGGAAGTTCCCTCTCATAGATGAGGTGAAAGGGACATCCTAAGTGTGCTCCTGGGTAGCAAGCTCCCATAACTGGCATTACACCCCATTACTATAGTGAGACATTAATATGACAAAAGTATATCCAATATTAAATTACTGCTTAATATCTTTACTTTGCATATTATTTCACAGAAGGGTACTGAATGACATAATTAAAATGGACCCCTTGCCATCATGAATTTCAGAAGTTAATATAAGACCCAGGAAGGACGCATGTGCTCAAGACATCGTGTGCTGGTGAGATCCCTGTGGGACCCCTCCTGTCTACGGGGGCCCCTTTCTGTGTCTTCTCGTCACCCAGCTGGAGGTGCTGACAGTACGAAGCATCCAGAGCCTCTTCTGCTAGGCACAGAGAATACTAATCCCAGGGGACAGATCCCAAAATAGGATTCTACAGCCAATGAAACAAAACAGGCAATGCTACAGTTTATTCCCTTTCCAGGAACTCGCAATATTTGTTAGTGAAGCCTCTTAGGCAACCTGCAGAAATACACCTTCCCACCAAAAAACCTACTAATCTTTCTCAGTAATGAAAATGCTATTAATATTCCACAGACTTGTTCTCCATGAAACACACTCATGAAGGAAGGGCTTTTCCAGAAGGGTACAGGACGGTGCCTACAATAGTAGCCCTTCTGCAAATGTAGCAGTGGGCTTCGTGTGGCTGTTGCAAGGGTATTTAATTAAAGCCAAGGGCATGACTCTTCAAACGCAATCCAATAAAGGAAATTATGTAAGAAAATAAACTAATATGGCTCAAGAAATAAGCCTTCTAGGGCTGGGGATTTAGCTCAGTGGTTCCACTGCCTTCCTCGCAAGCGCAAGGACTCAAGTTAGATCCCCAGTACCAAAAAAAAAAAAAAAAAAA
>NW_022900930.1:1890185-1937482 GCF_012274545.1 Fukomys damarensis | reverse complement strand
CAAGTTAAATCCCCAGTAACAAAAAAAAAAAAAAAAAAAACAAAGAAAAGAAAAGAAATAAGCCTTCTGACAGTTCAGTGAAGTCATACATCTCAGAGTGCCTACAGGGTGGATATGGGGCCAGGGACAGTCACCCTTAAATCACAAAATTTGTTACCACACTGTGGTGAGGAAAATGGCCAAAAATTCTAGTTAGACTCCAGAGGAAAAACAAAGCATTCATTACCCTAGACTGACAATTAAGGATAAGATCCATATCTTCCGAAAACAAATAGCAGAGATGTTACATGAATAGCATGATCAGTGTTCTTACCTGAATGACAGTGCTCACTGACCTCATATGAAAGGCATTAAATACTTGCCTGATGTCACATCATGAATCGGTAAGTGGTAGAATCCACGTCCAGATTTCCTGACCCTAAGAATTCCAACCTCATGTCCCAGCCCCGGCTTGTGCCCGGCCCTACCCTCTCCCATGCACTTCCTTACTCCACATCTCTACTCCGACGTCAGTATTCAGCAGCAGTACCACGTGGTCAAAGCCAATCTCTTGATTTCAGGCCCTGCCACAACCGAAACACCCCCTCCCACTGCAGTCTTAATTCACTGCATGGCAGCTCCATTTCCCCAGCTGCATGAGACAAAGCTTTGAAGGGAGGCCTTGAGCCTCATGTTCACGCCCCATGCCCACCCATCAGAAAATCCTGCATTCTACTTGCAGAGCATATCCACAGCCTGACAATATCTGACCACCACCAGTGCTGCCCTAATCCAAACCATCACCAACTCTCACCAGAGATGCATCAGCCTTCTGCTGTCTCTCCTTATTTCTTCACAAGCAATCTCAAATTTCTGCCCAGAAACCAGCAATATCCTTCCAAAGTGTATATTCAGGCCATGTCATTCTCTCATCAGAGCCTCCAACAGCTTTCTACTTCATTTCAAGTAACTCCCAAGGCCTGTGCAATCCACTTGCTCCTACTCACACACACACACACACACACACACACACACACACACGGCTTCTGCTCCTTTCTCCGTTTCCTTCGTTTCCACGAATCCCGATACACAAGTGCACTTGAGCTTCTGTATCAGAATGTTATATGTTACGCAGTGTGTAAAACCAGAAATGCATCCCACACGTGGGAAGGGTGGGAAGTACACGATCAGCACATAAGAAGATCCCACATCCTATGAGGCCTCGCTTCCTGGCTCAGAGATAGTCAGCGTCTCAATGAAACCTCACAGAGAAGAGGCAAGGGATCTATCTCTCTGAGCCTGTTTTTTAAGCCTGTTTTCCTAATCACCTCCCAAAGGCCCCACCTCCAAATATAAACCACCAAAGTTCAGATTTCAACATATGAATTTTTAGAGGACATAAATATTCAATCCATCGCATTATGGTGTTTTTTGTTTGTTTTTTTTTTTTTTTAACTTACCAGGCACTCCCTCTTCCAACACTCTTGAATTTGCTCTTGCCTGGGCCCACATACCTGCATGGCCCCTCATTTTCTTCCAGTTTCTGCTCGAGTGTTGTCTAGGAAGGATACCTTTCTTTACCATCCTATAAAGAAATAAGAAGTAAATAAACCAGCCCACACACAGCAGCCACAAGGCACTTAGTCTGTTTATATTTCTTCATATTATTACTACTCCATGACACATTATACAGTTTTCTCACAAAATCTGCAGGGAACTACTTTCAGGCTCCCTTGAAGATGCTAGAATCTGCAGATGCTGAAGTCCCTACTAGAAAGTGGCACAGTATCTCCATATAAGTCGGGCACCTCTTCCTATTCACTCTGTTAGCTCTACATGACCTGTGATGCCTAATACAATGTAAATGCTATGTAAATAGCTGCTCACTGTAGTTTATGGGAAAGGGACAAAGTATGGCATATAGAACCCAAAGATATGGAAAACTGACTATATATTTAATTTTTAGGTTTTTCATCCTCCAATATTAGCATACACACATCCTAAGAGAAGAGACTGTTTTGTTTGCCGCCTTACTTTTAGCACCTCGAATACACCCTGGAGCAGATTTAAATAGAGTCATGTTATGTGTTAAATGGGTGAAAGTACCACGACCCAATTTTACAGATAATGAAACTCTTAGAGACAATTACCTGCTAAGAAACAGTAGTAAATGGCAGAACCAAGGTTTGAACCTAAGTCAGTGAGGCTCCCAGACGGTTTCCCACCACACCCTTCCTTCAGGAAGAATCACTACACGCCTCCTGCGCACAGAGGCGAGGCCCTTCCTCCCGCTGTTCTCACTCCTCCTGCCCCGGAAGCAAATACAGTAGCCTGCGGAGGCTGCAGCGGGAAATGCAGCAGCGGGTGCTACAGCCAGAGGCAGTTTGTTTAAAGGTTTTACCTGCGTCCTGCACCCCGCCTCAGGCGAAATGAAATGTGTACAGCTGGCTCGAAAGTCAGGGCAGTGCCTGTGAGGACTGACTGACGAGGCACGCAAAGGAGGCTGGGACTCCCGGCTAGAGAGGAGGTGTGGCTTCCCGCGAGGAGGTGTGGCTTCCTGCTGAGGAGGTGAGGCTTCCCGCTGAGGAGGTGGGGCTTCCCGCGAGGAGGTGGGGCTTCCCTCAAAGAAGGCTGAACTTCCTGCGATCGTTTTGCTTCGTCTCCTTTGGACCTGCTCGCCATGCATGCGGTTGAAGGGTACTTGATTAATTATGAGATATAGGAAAGAACAGGAAATCTATCTCCCTAATTGCAACTCAGCTGGATTCTTGGTGACCTTTTCCATTTCAGCAGTGCGATCCTGCTTTGCCAGCACTGCAGTCCCATGGGTGAACAAAAGACACCTGGTCCCATCCGTGAGAGCCACTTGCTGCAAACGCCTGTGGGGAGCTCACAAAGTCCCTTTGATTGAGATCTGCACCAGGGCCAATCCAGCCTCAGGCCTCGCTGCCCCCACCTGGCTGCCCACCGTGCAGGGCTGACAGGAAGGAGGGCAGCATGCACAGAGAGGCAGGTCTACACGGGTGTTGTGGCTGTCCCTGAGAAATGTGGCTTCTTGTGCTCTCCTGAGACCCGCAGTAGACACGCTGCATGCACAGGAACAGACAGCCCCAAGTAGCTGAGAACTCAAGCTACTTTCCTGTTCTCACAGCCAGGATCTTCCCTGAGGCCAATGAGAAAATTTCATCAGAAGCACAAGCTTGCTGATGTGGTTACCCCAGCCTTTCTGCACAGAGTGCCACAGCCACAGGCCTCCTCTCTGCCCATCAAATGGCACTGCACTGTTGCCTCTGTGATTCTTCCTTCCTTGACTGTGTGGACTGCAGTTGTTAGGTTCCAGGGCCTCTGCTTCATAGAGAGGGCTGGGCCCTGGGGAGAGAGCAGAGGACAAGGAAAAGGGAGGGAAGACGGTCAACCCAGCAGCCCTGCTGACATTGTGCTGGGGAAACAACATTCCTCCTCCTGCATACAGCAGGAGACAATGCCATGGAGCCTGGCCCAGGATGTCTGCCCCTTGGGTTTCAGGTGTTACCACAGCAGCAACCACACTTCTGCAAGTGCCGCCCCAAGTCCCCTCCGAGACTCCTCTTCCCTCCCTGAGCCGTGTTCCACCAGTTACCCTACTTTTTCAGCCTGAGGCCCAAATAACTTTCTGGGCTATGAAACGTTGTGTTGTGGGGGAAGCAGGATGGCAGGGTCTGCGAGAATGGAATAAAGAAAACGGGGTTAAGTCAACAGGATTCTTTATTGCAAGGCTTCTGAGAGCCTTTAATAGACATGTTTAAACTGTCTATTAAATTGATTCTCAGGAGGAAAACAGAGTAGTAATGTTCCAGAGGCCCAAATAACTTTCTGGGCTATGAAACGTTGTGTTGTGGGGGAAGCAGGATGGCAGGGTCTGCGAGAATGGAATAAAGAAAACGGGGTTAAGTCAACAGGATTCTTTATTGCAAGGCTTCTGAGAGCCTTTAATAGACATGTTTAAACTGTCTATTAAATTGATTCTCAGGAGGAAAACAGAGTAGTAATGTTCCAACATCTAAAAGAGAATGCATTCATTCATTTTCTTTCCTTCCTTTTTTTTTTTTTTTTTGAGAAAGCATAGGCTGCTCACAAACTTGCAATCCTGTATCAGCCTGACTCAGCCTCCTGAGTAGCTTGGATTTCAGGCATGCAGTGCATCGGGTAGAGAATGCATCTTTTAAGGCACCCGTCTAGAGCAGGGCTTCAGGGACCATGAAACTCATTGCTGGCATCACCAAGTTACTAATACCATGAACATCAGTACATGCTATGGAGCAATTAAAAGGGGTGGCAGTGCCATATCTTTCTTGGCACAGAGAATTCTCTTTTCTGAGAAGCAAGATATCTGGCCCTTGCAGATCCCTACTCTGAAAGGAGCTTCCATGAGTGGACAGGGAGAGCAAAGGAGAGGGCTAGGATGTCGACCAAGCATGCAAGGGAGGTGGGCACAAGAGGCAACAGAGAGAGGGCAGAGAAGCCAGAAGATGGCCAGGTGGGTTAACACCTTTTGGGTTGGGCTGAGCGCTGCCCCACACCACAGCTGTGCTCTCACATCTCAGTCCTTGGGAACAGTGGGGAGGGAGAAGTAACTCTGGGAAAAGCTGGAGAAGGAAAGTTTGCCTCCAACGCTTACTTTGCTTCCTTATTCCTGATCCTGTGACATCAGTATAGGAATGTAAGCATTTTTATTTTTCAGCTCATTTCCGCACTTGCTGAGTGCCTCACAGTAGCATCTCAGGGTCTGGTGCTGTGAGGAATAAAAGTGCAAAGCCAGTGTCTGCTTTCAAAGAGCGAGCAACATTCCTAGCAATGGAGATTCCGATCAAGACCCAAAAGGGAGAAGGTCCACCTCAGTGAGAGCCGTCAGGGAGGTGGAGAGTTGCATGTTCCGTGCAGAATGGAAGGCCCTTGGAAGGAGAGCAGGGCATTTCTTGTGGTAAGGTAGTCAGAGATATACCGTAAGCAGCTCCATTTGACCAGAGCAAGACAACTCAGAGTTGGTTGGACACACCTGTCTGGAGGCAGCAGGGTGGGGAGGCCAAAACTTGGCCATTCCTGGCCAGCCTGCACAGCAGACTGGGGCTTTTTGAGGAGGCTAAAGGGCCTGTGATGACTATGACCACCTCCCTTCCTGGGCACCCGCGGTAAGGGCCATGCCCCTACTGAAAAGTGCATGGTAAGGGTCAGAAGGCTGCCTGTTGGACTTTCCTCAGTTGCCCAGTGGAAATACAATAGGGTGAGTCGTATCACCCCAAAATTTATATGATGAAGTCCTAACCCCCAGGACCTCAGAATGTAACTTCATTTGGGGATGGGGTCTAAATAAGTTAAGTGAAGTCATTAATGTGGTTTCTACCTAGTCAAATATGACCAGGGATTAGAGCACAGGCACACATAGAAGAAAGACCATGTGGAAACACAGGGGGAGGGGGACATCTATAGACCAAAGGAGAGAGGCATCAAAAGGAACCCACCCCCTGACACCTTGATCTAGGACAGCCAGCCTCCAGAACTGTGAGAATGTTAAGCCAACCCATCTGTAATATTTTTATTTATGGATGCCCTAGGAAACACACACAAGAAATGCTTCCTCTAGTTTTCCCTGGTGGAGCACAATCTGTCTTCTTTTCACCTACTTTCATATTCCTTCATCACTTAGAGCTCCTTCTTTCCCTGGTCTTAGCATCAAAATCCAACAACTACTCAATGTGAACAAATTGAATGCATTTTATACGGACATCTGCTTAAAAGTATTATGGCATTGTGCTGGGCACTGAAGATTCAAAAGTGGGAATGAAAATCACCACTTTAAAGGAGCTCACAGTGGGGTGTTGGCAATATTTGCGTGCAAAAGTGGCTGGAACATTAACAGGTGGCAAAAAAATGGAGTTCAGGGAGCACAAAGGAAAATCCAAGATGGAGCATGGAAGCTGGGCCTTGAGGATTTAAAAGAAATCTAGGGGACTGGGCTTTGAGGGTATGGGTCAGACTATTTTCTGCAGAAAAGAGAGCTGGTACAAACTTCAGAGACACAGGAGCACAGATGTGTGTGTGTGGAAGAATGAGGTGCTGGGGCCTGGATGGACCACATAGGGAGCAGTGGGGGCCAGGGAGAGGGTCACTGGGTGGCGAATGGTTGCAGCCCAGGGCTTCTGGAAATGGAGCCAGCCTTGATTACAGTGCAGGGAAGAGGGAGCAGGCTGAGATAGACTGCACTGGCAGAACACAGCAGGGTGGGAAAGACAGGCAACAGAGACTGGTGGAGTTGGAAGAGAAGGCAGCTTTTAAACCATCCATTAACCTGTTGTGCATCTATGAACCAGGAAACAAAGAAATCAGAAGATAACTCAGGAGCAAGACTGAGATGGGAAAGAGGGGAGGCATAGAGGGTGCAAAGAGCAAAGGTCACAGGCCACGCATCTATCACCTTTCGGGCCTAGTTTACTCACTGGTAAAATGCAAGAGAAAGAGTTCTTACCTGCATGACCAAAATGAAGATGAAATAACATAACGGGGGAAGTGGCCTGGCAGCCACACCCCATGAGGGGAGCCCTTATTTCTGTCATGGGCACTGTGGGGAAAAAATGGAGATGTAGCCACAGAAGCAAACTGGAATCTCGTTTCAAATAAGGAAAAACAGGGAAGCTCAGTGGCAGCCTGCTTGTCATGATGCCACATTTCTGAAATGATAGATTTGCACTAATGGCATCTTTCCTGGCCGGGAGAAAACTGGGTTTGCTGGTGGGAGGAACACATGAAGCAGCTTCAGCCCTGAGAAGCATCAGAAAGTCTATATATGGTGGAAGAGGCTAAAAGGGTGACAGGGACACCCCCTAGCAGTCAGGGCAGTGGGAGAAGTGGAGAGGGCAAGCAGTGACCTTGGGAATGTTGACACTTGGGGCATGAGGTAGAAATGAGAAGACTGGGAAGTTAAAAAAAGTTTTCAGGAAAAGAAAGAAACTGAAAAAAAATTTTCACTATAACTGAGAGAGATGAGAGTTTACATAAAGGAGTAGGAATTTCAAATTCTATAGCAGGAAAAAAAACAAATCAAGAGGGTTGTGGAGGTTGAAGCCAGGACTCACTGGTGCCTACAAAGGAGCAAAGGATGGGGAAACAGAAGTAAGCTCGAGTGGGCTAGAAGTCCTGAGCTTATTTGGAGAGCACACGGCTTAAAACCTCTTTCAAGGAGAACATGGGCCTTTACATTGGTGGGAAGAGACAGTAGCTTAAAGGGAAGTGAATTTTAAGAGAAAAGAAGTGATAGCCAAGGCAAAGTTCCAAGGTAGGAAAAGAAGGGATGGAGTAGAAGGTTGGCCTAGGGAAGGAGCCTCTCTCTCTCTCTCTCTCTCTCTCTCTCTCTCTCTCTCTCTCTTTCTCTCTCTCTCTCCACACCAAGCAAAGGGAGAGAGAAGGGGTGAGGAGCAGGTTCCATCTTCCAGGTTAATACAGCCTTGCTCAGTTGGCTGGAGGGGATGAGGTGGCCGAGGCCTAGGGAGAATGAAAAAGTTATTATAACTTTTTATAAGGGCTGCTGTAGGAAAGGCAAAATAGGCACTGGGATGAGATCGAATCCAACTTCATGAGGGCTTCTCCAGCAGCAGACCCTGAGATCATGCTTTGGGCATAAGCAGTGTTTGGGAAGTGGTCCCAGGAAGTGTGGTGTGAGTGGCGAACTCAGGCAGTTGAGGGACAAAACTACTAAGGGCATTAAAGAGTGTACTTCTACCATAGGAGCTGGCATCTAACCCTTCAAGGCACCTTTGTGAGACTGAGCAAAACACACCTCGGAATCTTCTTCCCCAGAAACAAGGAAGTCAGAGCATTCATCCACTAACTCCTTCCCCCACTGGTGGAAGGTATTCCTTGCTGGTGCTAAGTTCCTTACACCTCAGGTCTCCCTGATGCTCCCAAGGCCGTAGAACTCTCTCCGGCAGAGTCCTCGAGCTTGAGGTAAGAACCTGGTCATCGGAATTCTGAGCTAACATCCAAGATCTCCACCTGGTGTATGCACCCCTTAAGTGCGGCTGTGAAGGAATGGCTCTCCTGTGCTTCTGTCACCGCGTGTGGAGGAAGGGCTCTGAAGGTCCTTAACAAGTGACACGGAGCCCGTCACGAGGAGATTATCCTGGTTGGTGCTGACCTCATCAGGTGGACCTTGAGAGAAACAATAAGCAGCACTAGACGCTCTCTGCAGGGTTGATGTGGAGTCGCATGGCCCGCGGGCCGCCTCTGGGAGCTTAGAGAGATCCCCAGCCAACAGCCAGCAAGAACATGGGGATGTCGCTCTCACAAGGGGAACTGGGTCATGCCAATGACTAGCAAGTTCGGAAGGACGAATGTATCCTCGAGAAGATCACACTCCCAGTACTGAGACTTCAGCCTCCGCCCCTGAGCAGAGGACCCGGCCAAGCTCAGGCTCCCGAATGACCACAACAACTGTGAAATAACAAGCAGATGCTACTGTTAGTTGCTGCCGTGGTGGAAATTTATTAGACAGCAATGGAAGATGAGTACAGGAGCTGTGGATGTATCAAAGCCATGCTCACCAGAGCTGCAGGTGACCTTCAGAGAGAGCTGAGAGGATCTGAGCAGAGCGCCCACAGCTTCCTGCCCAGTCCTGAGGCCTCCTCTACACCTAGAAGTTCAAATCCAAGTCCCAAAACAGGAAGTGGCAGGGTGATCTCTCCTCTCCTGGCACTGAGAGATCATCCAGTCTGCAAGACGCCAGCAGAGTGTGCCAGGACCCCTGGGCTGTGTGGGTTGGAGGCTGGAGCAGGGCTCAGCAATCAAAGGTGGGAGCCAGGCCACACTCGTGGAGGGAGAGCTTCTGGGGCCGTGATGGGTTCTGGGCAGGGAGTGGGCTATGTCTTCGCCAGCTCTCTCCCAGACTTCTCCCATCGCTCCTGCAGGCCTCAGCTGTCACGCTGACCCCCGTAAGTGGACTACTGCAGTGTCCCTTGGATGGCAGGTACTCCCCCCAACCTTTGCAGCTTTGGCTACTCAGCCCCTTCTTTCCTGCTCCTCAGCACAGTGGAGATTAAGGCCAACAGAGGCAAACATTACAGCCAGACCCACGAAAGGTACTTGCTATTCAAAGCAAGGCCACACTTAGATGTCAGGACCCCCCGCCAAGTTGGAGTCTGTGCTTAATCATTTTGAAGTACAACACTGAGCACATTTTCCCAGACTTTCCTCGTCTAATTGAGGGACTTGTATTTAATGCAAAAGTTCCAGAGAAGACTGGTGTTCAGAATGTTGTGGCAAGCATTATTTTGCTTTTATGCTATATATATATTATGGGTACTTTTATGTGGCGGGCTTACCAAAGTCCAGAATCTGCCTGGGCCTCCACTGTACAGATTAATAAATTACATTTTATTGGTTCACATAAGGATGAACATCTATTTAGGAACGAATGCATGATTTACAGGTTCATGAGGCACTGAAGGAAGATCCTTGCAGTAGGAGAGACATGTCTAGGAGGACACTTCGTTCAGGTTTAATTTGGGGCAGGAAGGTTCACCCCTAAAATACAGTTGAAATCCTGACTCAGCAAATACCTTCTGAGACTTTACTTAAGCACAAGGCGCTGTTCCAGGTGCTGCAGTACAGCTGTGAGTCATGGAGGGGCCACAACCTTGAGAAGTTTCTTTGCACGCAAATATAATATCGGTGAGAGTGCGAAGGAAAGATGCAGAATGAATTGGGAGGACACAAATTCAAAGCCATCCCGGGGTACATAACAGGGCCTCCTTTCCAAAAGAAAAAGAAGGGAAGGAAGGGAGGGAGGGAGGGAGGAAAAAGGGAGGGAGGACAAGGGAGAAAGGAAGGAGGAAAGGAAAGGTAAAGGGAGGGGCGGAGGGAAGGGAAGACGATGAAGAAAGGTCCCTCAGGAAGCACAGGGAAGGAGAGACGCTTCCAGCACAGAGTGTGGGAAAGAGTCGGAACCGAGGAAGAGGAAGGTACACGTACATACACACACATACGCTGGGAAGGAAGTGACGGTCTGTGCCCAAGGGCGGGACAGGGCCATTCCAAGAGCAATAGGAGGTCAGAGACAGAAAGGATGAGAAATAAGCAAGGCAGGTGATACAACCAGGCAGGAGGCAGGCAAGAGATAAGAAGTTACCAGATTTTGCCTCCTAGTCCCAGAACAAATGAAGCAGAGAGCTCTTAAAGGATGTGTCAATCAAGCAAAGAAAGCTTGGTGAAGGCTTCTCTCTGTATAACTGTTCTGGCCACTTGAAATTGCACCTCCTGGATAATGTGGGAGATGCACTGACATTCCTGTCTCCTCCGCTCCGGCCCCTTAGTCTGTCAGTCTCTAGTCTTCTGCCATTACAGCTGCACTTGGTGAGAGCGTTGTGCAGCTCTTTGATCGAGGTCTGTCCTTCATTAGTCACTCTGTGCCTCAGTGCCCTCCTGACAGCCCCTGATAGCACCCTAGGACCCATGGTTGAGCCACGGGACCCTGGGACTTATCAGCAAATCAGAGACAAATTGCTCCTTAGGGTGGGTTTCTTTCTTAGATGTTGATCTTGCCCATCTTTGGCAGAGATTAATTTGCTTTTATAGCAGAGGGTGGCATTGCCTGACTGTCCATCCTCACAGTCTCTCCTGTCTGAGTTTCCACACTGCTATAGTGGGGCTGAGGGGAGGGCAGGCACTGGGAAAACTGATCAGAGCAGTCTGGCTACTGGGCTAGCTCAAGGAGGTCCTGTGAGTCCCTGCCTCATAGAACCAGAAAAAAGACATGGCAGAGGACAGGTCCACTTGACCCAATTATTTGGAGTTCCAGGAAGGGCTAGGTAGACCTTGTGTCTAGTGGTACTTGTTTCGCAAAGGACATGAGCTCTAGTCAAACAGAACCAGCTTCAAGTTCCAGCTCTGACACTTTCCAGGTGTCCTCCCAACATGTTACTGATTCCAAGCCTCCATTTCCTTGGTTTGAAGTGAAGGTAAAGATTATGCCTGCCTCCTAGGGTTGTTGAGGAGACTTCCAGGGGACACCTGGACAGCAGCTGGTCCTGTGAGTGGCCCACTGATGACATTACCACAGGCCTCTACAGACCTGCGCAGCAGTCATTGAAAGCTGTCTTGCTGGTAGGAAGAGCCGCCACCTGTATCCCTGGAAGTCAGAGACCTGAATCAGCCCAGCAAGCACACCTTTGTTTCCACGGTAACTGCTACAGTTTCCTTCCTGTCCCTCCTTCCTTGTTGTCATCAAGCCCAAAGAAACGCTACCACCAGCCACACCAGTTTCCACTTTGTAAGCTCTGTGCAAGTGTGAAGGAACCTAGGCTTTCGGCCACCTGAGACAAAAAGGCAAGTGCCCCAGTTCCACTGTGACTGATGGTGAAAAGCCATGCTGTCAACTCAAGATTTCTAAGCATCCAGAAAACGGCTAGACCAATAAAGCTAGAGAAGGCTCCCACCACCTTGTGGGGTACGCTTACTGTGAAGTGTTTTGAAATTCTGCTACTTAGCATCCTGTTGGTAGCTTGCAATCAGCCACGGCAGGGTGGGTAGTATCGGCATCACAGACAAGCAAACCTCACAAGTCGAGTTCCCTCTCCCCCACCCTGAAAAGCTGCTTGGAAGCGGCCCTCTGAATGTTGTCCACAGAGCAGCCAGACTCTGCCCCCCATACTCTGCCCACTCACCAGCACGCCGGGGGTCAGGACCCCAAAACCTCGTGCTGTGGACCTTACATCCAGATAGCCCAGGAAACTGTGAGTGGCCCAGAGGTACAGAGCCACTGAGAGGCTGGTGACAAATAGCTTGCGATGGAGGAACGGAGGGTGCTCTTTGAAACTGATGTGGAGGCTCCGGCTCAAGCCACTCCTTGAACAGGAGCTGGTTCTCAGGTATTTGGAAGTAAGAGTTCATCAGCGTCTGTAGTGAGGTCAGGTGGAATTCAGAGGAAGAGAGAACAGCTGCTCAGAACAAACCCCAGGGACTCCTCAGGGTCAGTGGGAATCCTGGCTGTCATAGCAAGGATGAACAGAACAAACATCCTTAGGAAGAGAGGGTGCAGGACAAAGCTGGTGGAGCTTCTGCAGGGAAAGGAAAGATGCCCACTGTCAGCCCAGAGGCTGAGCCTGCAGCTCCCCTTGTTGAAGCTGAAGGCTGGCACAGCCACAGTCAGGCGAAGAAGTGCAGTCTCTCCCAAACCAAGTGGACGGGGTCTGCCTGGAGCCTTCTAGCAGAGGCCTCACTGAAGCCTGAGGGTGGCACTGTGGAGGGACCTTGAGGGCCAGGGTCCAGCTCCGCCTTGCTGCTCTCAGAAGGAGCTCTCCCCCTGGGACAGGTAGGGCGATTTTCCCCAGTCTCTGTCTTCAGGGTAGCTGTGGCATTAGCTCCTGCAGTATTTATGCCCCGCATCTATTTTTCATCCATCCCCTCACTTGGCTTCTTAGGCAAGTTTGGGAACCTCGTCCTCTTCGAGGTCTCGCTCTCCTTGAGGTGAATGGGAACCAGGAAGTGCCAGGAAGCCCCAGCTGCTGGCCTCCTGCTGGGGCCAGTCCTGTGACTGCCAGCACCACAGCAACACTTTCCAGCCATTGTGATCCCATTCCGCCTTCACTAACCCACCGTGCACTGTCCGAGCCTTCTTCTGGGTTTTGCAGGCTTAGGCTACTCTTTCCCTCCTGTCGCCCCTCTGCCCTGCCACCTGGAGGCCTTTTCTCTTCAGGCAGCAAGAGCTGCTTCTTTTCCAGAGTCAACCCCAACCCACACTTCCAGGAAGCCATGCTTTCCCTAACTCAACCATGACCTTCTCCTTTCTTGTCTCTGTTTTACTCCAGGGCTTAGTGTTTAGCTGTTCTTTTGTTGTTCTCTCAGCTGAACCATAAACACTCTAAAGATAGAGTCTGCATCTTAATGTTTCTGTGTCGCCCATAGTACTTAACATAGCACTGGCATATAGTAGATGCTTAATAAATAACTTGCAAGGTTGAAATAACTAGGAACTTTGGCCTATAACAATTGGGAATTTTTCTTACTGGAGCTAATCATAGATGTAATAATGATAATACTTGCAGTGATATTCATATCCTTGAGAAATAAATAAATACATTAATTGTCACAATAACAATTGTTTCCATTGAACGCTCATTCTGTGCTTGAAACAGCAAAGCAATTTACAAGTGTGATTTTACCTCTGAGCTAAACATTATAACATCTCTTTTACACCTGAAACATCTGAAACACACGGAGCCTGCGACCTTCACAAGATCACACAGTTCATACAAGGTAGATCAAACGTTCAACTGCAGAGGTCTCATCCAGAGCTCAGAACTTCCTGTCTCCTCAGTCCTGCAGTCACCAGCATCCCTCACTGCTCTGTGTGGAGAAGGGCACTCCGACATGTGAGGGACGGAGGGCTTCACCCGCTGCCAGTGCAACTCAGCACAGAGATGGGACCTGCAGCCCCATATGTGAGCTTTGCGGAACTTTTATTATCTGTTAGGTCCTGAAACAGCAGTTATGCAGGAGTAAAGCAATAACATTTTTAAAAATCAGTACACAAACCATGAAAAGAAGAATCTGTGGCAAGCGAGCGGTGCTGACAAAAGTCCAGAAAACACACAGAGAGTTAAGCTCGGTGGATCTGTCCACCTGAGGGGCCTGGAAGTTCCAAAGGAAGCACTGAGTTTTGGGGAAGTTGGGACCAGAGCAGAGTTCAGAAACGGCTATCTGACAGCTCCCTACAGAAGAGCCCAGCTCCTACACCATCCCCGCTTGGCCCACCCCAGGCTGTGCAGAACACAGGATGGACTTGAAGGGCATCTGACCAGGCTGAGAAAGGGCACTGAGTCACACCTGTCTGCAGAACCAAAAAATCCTTGTCATCTGACCCCAAGCTCCCTTCCATTCACAGGAGCCAAACGCTAATTACCAGATATGTACCCCAAAGTGGAAGGGGGAAAACAGAATCCTACATTAACAAACAGAATCTCTGGGTAAATTTATAGGTACATGTGAGGATCTTTCTGTGAAAAAGCCAACTAGTAGCTCCATCACCCAGTAACAGAAGTGAAGTCAGCGCTCTGCCACACCCAGACAGTGCACATAAACCTTCCGAGTCCATCCAAAACGTCAACAGGCACCAGAGTATCAATAGATTGTGAAGGACTCTACTACAAAGATCAAAGCAAATAATCTTTTAAATCAAGACATAGAGACAATATGGAAAAGAGAACATTTCCAAAGACCATCAACTCTATAAAAATAAAATAAAATTATAAGCATCAAAATTTTTTGAAATTCATAAAAGATTCAATAAAGCCATGGAAATAATTCAGGAGCCATGAGGAGGAGGAGGAGTTGGTAAAGGAAAAAGAGCAGGAGGAAAGAGTCAGAGGAGGAGAGGAAGAAATGAGCTGTAGATAAACAGAGAAAAAGTCAGTGATGGATTCAGGAGAACCAGTACCTAGCTAATGGAAGTTACAGGAAGAGAGAACAGAAGGAAACAGACAGAAAGATAAAATAAACGCAATAAAAATGATGTAAGGTAATTCCAGTCTGGGCAGATAAAAAGGCCCATTTAGTGACCAAGACATTGAATGAGAAGATCCATAGCCAAGAACACTAATCATTAAATTAAACATGAGAATAAAAAGGAAGGAAGGAAGGAAAGGAGGGAGGCAGGGAAAGAGGAGGGGGGGTCTCATGCAGTCAGCAGGGGGCCTGGGTGGCCCTGGATTTCTCAGCATCCCCACCAGAAGGTGGATAGCAGTGGAACAATGCCTTCAAAGTTCTAAGGAGAAGAAACATGACTTTCACTTTTAAATTACACATTTAGCTCAACTGCCAAGCGAGTTGGAGGTAGAGCAAGAGATTTTCCAAAGCAGGAAGACAGGAAAGACCTGGCTCCTCCAGATGTTGCCCAGGTGATACCGAAGATGAACTTTAGCAGTGTGTATACACATGTACACAGGCAGACACACGTGTGTGCACGCACCTGCGGATAACACAGGTGCACACATGCAGGCAGACAGGCACACGCGTGCCCACATGAAAATAAGATAAAGGGGGCGCTAAACCGAGAGAAAGATGGCGCTCGGGAAGCCAGGGAACGATTAGCGAAACAGTGAGGCAAAGTCTAAGCCGTGGCTCGAGACGGGAAAAATAAGAAGTTTAGGAGGAAGATAACGGGCTGGCGGTGGGGACTAAACAACGTAAGTGGCTTTGTTTCTCTGGTTCAATCCTGCTCAACACTAAACTAAGCAGATCCTAAGAATTTCTACCACTGGGAAAGGCAAGAGCAACAATAATAACGGTGGTAGCCCTTGTGGCTTTGTGGTAAACAGTATTTGCATAAGCCTAATAATGTAACAACCAGCCATTCATTCACCCCAAACGTGGGCTGTAACTTGCCAAGAAGACTGAAGAAGTCTATACAACTAGGTGCGGAATAAGAGGCCAAATCTTCCACCAGGGTGCCTGCCCGAAGCCCCCTTCCCCAGACAGGACAGGGCCCGCGCACTCGCCCATCTCACTTGAGTCTCTGCTTGGCTTCTTTTGCCCCATGTATCTAACCTTATGCCCTCTCAACCTATAGCACTCTTTTTCCCCTTTATAACATTTACCGACCATGTATCATATAGTTTTACAGAGTATCACTTGCTGCATTAGGCAACCCTTACTAAATACTGGTTGAGTAAAACAATGAACAAATTACCTTGAGAGGAAATCAGTAATGAATGTCTATTTTAGTTTGGAGTTCCACAGAAGCAGATGCTGAGGCCAGGATTAGTGCGCAAGTTTACTTGAAGTGGTTTCCAGGGCCCAGAGGAGAGGGAATGGAGACTGTTAATAAGCGTAGAATTTCAGTTTGAAACAATGAAAAGCACTGGAAATGTTTGGAAGTAACAGTTGCACAAGAATGTGAATATATTTCTGCCATTCAACCATGCAGTTAAAAATGGTTGAGAAAGTAAATTTTACATGCTATGTATTTTAACACACTAAGAAATAGATATTTTTTAAAAAAACCTGCCTTGGCAGGTACAGAAAGCTTCACTGTGTGACAGGATGAGACAGCCACCAAACCAGGTACCAGAAACCCCTGGGAGAGACTAGGCCTTGAACCTCAGGGAAACTGGGGCACAGCCAGCACCCTCCTAAGTAAGCCCAGCACAGGAAGGCAGAGATGTGGACACCAACCCCCAGCAGGTTGGGGGCAGCTCTAGGAAACTCTAGCCCTTTGGCCACCTTTCTGCTCAGACGGGCAGTCCTTGAAGAAAGTCCTCAGGCAGAGAGACGAAAGTGTTGGGAGCCACAAGGAAGCCGGTGGTGTGTGGGCCCAAAGGGACAGGAGTGCACCGGCTGTCAGGCGCAAGGTCTAAAACTGATGCTCAAGGGACCATAGGCTGTGAAGTTTCCTTAGCCACAGGGAGCTGAGCCCATGAGACTCGAGGGAAGGATTGAGAAGCACTGCATCTGGGGAGCAGGGCTAAGGAATGGAAAGGGGATTTCTGTCTTTCATGATAACTTTCTCTAATTTTTGAAAGTATCATTTTACTTTTAAACCATGTCCATGCCTTATTTTGAAAAGTTAAATTTGAAATGAAAATGAGTATCACCAGGAAGTCATCCCACACTGACTCGATTCTAATTTTTCATGGGGAAATGTCACAAAATTATTAACAAACCTGTGGAAAAATAACTCAGTAAATGTTAATTGAAGAGAACACCAGCCAAACACGATGGAAAGCAGTCATCAGTTGTATCCAATTCTGAAATTTTGTGTTAAGCTCCTACTACGTGTCAGGCACTGTGCCTCGTGTTGAAAATTGAAGCGGCGAGAGGCTTGCACTGGATGAATCGCATCTCTCTGGAACTGCAGGGTATGACCTTACTTGGAGTCAGGGTCTTTGCACATGGAGTTAGTTGACATCTTATGATATGAGCCACCTTCATAACAGAAACCCCTTGGATCTGAGGCCGAGTTCCTCAAATCAGCCCATGCGAAGAGGCCCTGAGGAAAGCCATCTGAAGACAGAGACAGAGGCTGGAAGCAAGCTGAAAAGCACCGAGGATTCTAGGCATCCCTGGAGCCTGGGAGGACGGCATGGGACAGAGCCCCACGGGGAGCCCCGCCATGGCACACTTCAGCTGGCTTTCAGACTTCCGGAAAAAGGGAAGTGAGAGGATAGCCTTTGTTTTCAGCCACCGAGTTGTGGTGAATGATGTGCAGCCCCAGGAAATGAGCATGCCGTGCCCCGTTGTTTGTACGAGTTTGTGGCCTTCCGCTGTGCCCTCCAGCCTCTGCTTCCCTTCCCACTGGCTGAGCTGGGGTACTCACCTGGAGGGACGCTGCATGGGAAGCGGGTGGATCAGCAAGGGGGAGCTCAGGCCCCTGGTTCATGACATCTGTGCTTAAATAAGCACCAGTATTGTTTATGCCACTGTCTTTTTAGACTTTCTATCACTTGTTGCTGAGTCAAATCCCGATTCCTACCCGGAGACAGACTTGCAATTCAGTGTGGTAACTAACGTGAGCGACACCAAGGAATGAATGATCCACCAGAACAAATCAGGGATGGCTTCTCAGGAAAGCCATCAGCAGCTGGATTTGTGAGCCTGGGAAAGGGTGTGTCAGGATTCGGGGAGGTGGGTGAGAATTTCAGGCCATACCGTTCACAGACGTGGCCAGCGATGTGAGGGACAGGGCCTGAGACCGCCGAGTGGCTGTGAGTAGATGAAGTGTGTTTAAGGCAGATGTGATACAACTGCAGAGGGAGACGCAGCGTGGGGATGGGATTCAGAACCCCACCCTGGATGCTTGCACTTTACCGGGTCACTAAGGGGAATCGTAAGTGGGTGTGCAAAGCAATGGGCAATAGCATTCTCTAGTCCAAAAGGTGGCTTTGGCAGGGTGTGGAGATGACTTGGAAGAAACCAGAGTCCAGAAGCTCAGGTAAAAGGCCAGTGTGGCGGTTGTTTTGTTTGATGATGACAAGGGTCAAAATCAGTGCAGAGGTGTTGGGGACAGAAAGGAAGGATTACCTTATAGAACGGCGTTGGATGCCAAGTGGATTGGCTGTGGAGGATGAGGGCTGGAGTCCATGGTGACTTGACTTGCCAGCTCAGAGTATGCACAGGTAAATCATTACCTGAGACTGACACACAGTGAGGGGCGGGAAGCTGGAAGGGGAATACTGAGGGCACCTCCTCAAATCAGCTCTGAAGTCATTCTTCCAAGTTCAGAAAACCACGTTGCTCCTTTTCTAGAAAAGGCCCTGTGTTCTCTAGCCCTGCACAACAGAGGAAGTGGATGGTTCCCCCACTGCGAATTCAGCCTTCGTACTCCTGCAGAATGGGTCCAAGGTCTGCTCAGTGTCTCAAGGGTCAGCCCCAAGTGGGTGGTGTCCCCCATCCATGGTCTGAGTCTCAGCTCTGTGAGACCTCCGCCTCCCTGGATAGCTGCATCCAGTGGTTATCAGAGTGCTCTCTCTTGGCTTTCTCAGCACTCTGGTGCCCTTTAGCCAATGTCCTGTGTTAAATGACTCCAATGGACACTGGAACCTGATCGATACAGTTGTTGGTACCCAGGTGGTCTCGGGAAATGGGCGTGTCGAAGGTGGAGTCCTAGAAGGGGCAGTTGGGCCACATTTCTAGTCCCCTGAGGCATCCAGTTGGAGCTGTCCAGGCAGTGGCTGATGAGGCCTGGTGTGCAAGGGAACTGAGGTTGCAATGGGTATGAATGAACCCTCCTGCTGTGGGTCACTGTCAACCCCTCAGAGAGCAGAAGAAAAAGGTGGGGTCCTCAGGGTCCCCAAGACACATCTGAACATTAGGAGGATAATCAGTAAAGCACAATGCTTCCTCCCCAAGAGAAGAGTTTTGAGAAGAAGGCAGCCCTTCCACAAAAGCTAAGGTCATGAATGAGGGGCCAGAAGTGGGCTCAGCAGCTGCCACGCACGACCTTGACGAAGGCTCTTCCTTTGGAGCTGAGGAGACAGAGGTGATTGAAGAAGCTCGAGGATAAAAGGAAAATGAAATGAGGCAATCAGGATATTAGCTAGAGGGCCAGAGGAGAGCGCTGCCATTTCTACATGAGGGATACTGTGTCCCCTTCTAAACTGTGGGAAAGAAGGAGCATGGGAGTAAGAGGTGCGGCAGGCACTGTGCTAGAAGCTGTGGATGGTGGCCATGAGACAGAGAGAAAAATCAGAGGCCAGAAGCAAAAAGGGATGGGGGAGATGCAGTCAACAGCAAAATCCCATCAAGTTCCTTGGAGAGGGGGGCAGTAGGTTTAGGCAGCTGGCTTTGTATTTATCTGGGGTTTTTTTCTTCCCTAAAGTAGTCAGTGGGTTATTTTGTGGGCAAGATAAGGATACTACCACTTTCTCGAAGCTGGATTAGGGCTCCCAGTGTCAAGGATGTCTCATTACTGGGCCCCTGTTTCAGAAAAACAAGCATAAATAGTAACTTGCTCGCTCCCTGTCCCTTTGTATGGTCATGGCTCCCCCAGCCTGCAGGGACAGTGCTGGCCATTCTCTTGCTTTCATAGTATGTGCCAGCTTTTTATCTTGGGGTGTTCAGCCCTGAGGTCTATGGACCTTCCCTTTCATTGGACACTGTGCACGCTACATGTGGCTGATTGCTGTAATTACACAGGGGAAGCCACCAGTCATACTTTATAGAAGCCAACAGCCATGGTGTGGATCCCAAAGCTTCTAGAAGATCCCAACACGCAGCACCGTCCCATTCAGGGAAGGGAGATGGCAAAGTTGTATTGTCAGAGCAGCCCTTCCTGGTCTCTGTGGCTCCAATCCCCCTCCCTGGCTGTCCGTTTACCAAACATGCCATTTCCTGTCTTAAAACTCTGCTTTCAGAGGGCTCAGGTTTGCGAGGTGTCAGGAAAATGCAAAGGCCACCAATTACCATTTGACCATGGTCAGTGCCAGCGTCCCCATTGTCCACAGTTGCTGTAGGCCCTCAGAGATTCGATTCTTCCTCGTCTACCCTGTACTTAAGCATGAGACTCTTCGTGGGGGCAGAGGATCCCCGCCCTCTGAGCTCAGTAGCCTCCAGGGGCCATCTTTGGAGCTGCAGGTTTCTCTGCCGCCCTTACTTCCGGTCATCTATCCTCCCCCAGCCCCTGGAAATCCCCTCACCCTTACCAGTCCGAGACAACTATGACAATCTGTGAAATGAGCTTAGGCCTCAGAGAAAGTAAAATCCTGGAATTCCTGCCCTTAGTTACAGACTGCAGGCCAGGGGAGCCAGAGCCCATCATGACGCAGCAGGAGCTCGGGGAGAGGCAGGAGCAGAGGTGAAGGGCCGAGCAGAGCCAGGGCTGCACACCTCGAAAGGAGTGAGAAGGGACGGGAAGCACATTCTTGAAAATGCATAATTTATACAGAGAAGAGTGATAGACACCAAGATAAAGAAAATGGGAAATAAATTAATGGATATCATTCTAGAAAGACAAAAATAGATAACTATATTATACAAAGAATGCCTGCAAGCCACACACACACACACACACACACACACACACACACACACACACACAAGCAAAGAACCAGGGGAAAGCTGAGCAAAACTCTTAAATACTTGATGGAAGAAGCAACACAAACACACAATAAAGACAGGGACAGATGGCAGACAGGGCGATGCACGGGGTGCCGATCTGTATCTACATGATTGATCCAAATACAAAATTGGTGAGATCAAGAGTTGATGAGACTGCAGAGAAATGAGCAAGCTTTTACATCTCTGCTTGGAGTGGAAAATGTAATATAGTTAGAAAACGATTTGACACTATCTAGGAAATCCGAAGATGTGAAGACCTATAATCCAGCAACTTCCCCCAGGTGCAAAGGGCAGAGGGGCTCAGCATGCATTGCACAGACTCTTCAGGGTCTCTAAGGCCATTTCAGGAGCTCTACAAGGCCAAAACTATTTTTCTTACAGGACTGACGGGGACGTGACTTACTTTCACTCACTCTGTGTGCATTCTTCACTATCATGCGTTCTCAGTAAAATAAAATGTAGAAAATAAAGTTACCAAGGTTACTAAAGAATGTCCTTGAAGGTGGAGGTTATTAATATATCCTACTGCTTCAAGGACATTCTTTAGTAACCGTGGGTTACTGTATGGCTTCTTTTAGGCACTGTCTATTCAGGTATTTTGCCCATTTTTCAGTTGTGCTCATTTTCTTGTTGAGTTTCTTGTAAAGTTTGGATATTAACCCCTTACCAGAAGTATAATTTTAAAATCTTTCTCTTGCTCTGTAGGTTGCTTCTTCACTCTGTTAATTATTTCCTTGGTTGTGCAGAAGAAAGGTTTTTAGTTTGTGTAGTTCTATTTGTATATTTTTGCTTCTGTTGCCTATGCTTCTGAAATAGTATCCAAAAAACTCATTGCCCAAACCAATATTTTCTCTTAATAATTGTATAGCCTTTAGACATGTCTCTAAGCCTTTCATCAATTTTGAATTTATTTATAGTTACAGTATGAGAGAAGGGTCTAATTTCTTTCTTTAATATCCACTTCATATATCTGACATACATTATTTAAAATAAATTAGTAAGTAACTTTAAATTTTATTGGTTTTCATTTCTAATATATAAATAGAAATTGATGCAAACACTTGATGAGTAGGCCTTCATAGTTTCAATAATTTTTAAAATGAAAGGGATTCTGTGGCTGGTCAAAGGCGTTTTGTAGATGAGGTTAACACCTGGCTTACAGACTAATGCCTGTTCCTGTGCAGCAGGGTTAGGAAGGTATACACCAGCATTTACTGTAGTTCTGCAAACAGTCACGAAAACCAGAAATCGTTCAACACCAAGGTGGAAAGTCAAACCTTATACATCCACACTGCAGGATGATATGTATCAGTGAAAATGAGATATTTTAAACAAAGATTTGTCATGACAAAGATTACTTTTTCCTAAATAATGTTAAAAGAGAAAAAGGAAAGCAGAAGAAAAGTACACCCAGTATAATTATGTCAAATTTTAAATATTGACAAATGCATTAAAATAATATGGCTAAAAACAAAATTAGAATTTAAATAATCTGTATAATCAAGATAAGCAATAGAATGATAAACAGAAAATTCATCATGAAGTTTATCCCCGAAGGAAAACCGCAAGAATGGGGAGGAGCACATTGGGAGCTTCAGAGACAATATTTCACTTTATCGGTCGGGAATAGATATGCGGATATTTGTGCATGTTATTCTCCCTATCGTATATGTGTTTCATAGGTGTTTTGAATGTGTGCAATTTTAATAAAAAACCATAGAAATTATACATACAACAAAGATCGTGAAAAGCTAAGTCAACTCTGGTAGTGAAGACCGAGGTGAGAAGACTTCTTCTCCTAATATACTATAAAACCATGATAATAAGAACAGTATGGTACATATACAAACCGAAAAAGGCCAGAGAAGAAAAGAAAGAGCTATTATGCAGCCTGGATAGATGTAGGGTTTAGATCTTCTCAGGTTAAACTAAAACTGACTGTTAATGTATGGGGTGGGGAACCGGCTCACTGGATTGAGAAAGATAGAATTGGACCTTCACCCCCTCAACACCTCAAGGTAGGCCCCAGCTGACTTAAATATCTAACTACAAAAGATAAAACTGAAATGTAAACAAATAACAATGAAAGCAAATACTTTTATGACTTAGGGCTAGGAAGAACTCTTTAAGAACAAAACCCAAGGAGAAATAATAATGGCTTGATAACAGCAGACCTAAGAATTTTATGTGATGAAAGTTAACTGACAAGTAGTAGAATGGAGGAGATATTTACGATGTGTAAAACTAACTGGGGACTAAAATGGAGAAGCTTCAAGAACTTCTACAAATCAAAAAATCAACAAGGAAAAGTCAGAGGCCTGAAAGGAAACAGTCAATAACTGTGCTGAGTCGGTTTGCAGTGGGGGAATTCCAGAAGTATAAAACACATGTTCGAAGAGATGTTCCAGTTGATCGGTTCTTAGAGAAAAACAATTAGTGCCCTGTCACTTAACATGTATCACTCTAGCTTGATATCACTGACGGATTGGGGTTGGGTGTCCTGCGGTCCCAGGGAAGCCGCTTCAGGGCCCTTCTGCAAGGAGGGAGGTAAAGCATCACATGCGCTGTGGCCACAACTCTGCTCCAGCACGCACTGCAGAGAGAGGCTCCCGCGACTCCGGGGTTATGGGAGCTGAAGCCTATGTGCTCAGTTTAGAGGAAAGGAAAGGTCTAAAGATGCAGTGATCTGCAGCAGGTATCAGCAACAGGGCAGATGCACACAGACAAACACGAAAAGAGGTTACAAACATACTGCTGAATTTAAAAAAAGCACACACAATTTCTTCTACATAAATTAAAACACTTGTGTTGCATATACATATATCCTTGTACTATATATAATGCTTGCACTACAGAGACAGGTGATGTAGATAGAGGTGATAGTGTGGTAGACATTCTATGATAGCACAACCCAAAATGTAAGAATACATATCAAGGGAGGAGGAAAGAGAAAGCAGAGAGGTTGAAAAGAAAGTGATAAAAGGACCTTGCGGAAATAAATGGTAAGATGCCCTGAAACCAAGTCTTCTGCACAGGAAGGAAAGGAGGGAGCGGGAAAGAACAAGAAGCAGGGCTCTCCCCTCTGCTACAAGCTGGGGAGGCAGAGGGGCCCCTGACAAGGCCTCAGACCCCCCCCCCACTGTCTTGCTTTGTAATGAAGAGCTATTTAAATTCCATAAGGTCCAGGACACCCTGGCTGGTAAAGCGCTTAGAGTTGGCAGATCAGTCCAAGTTCTTGTGTTCTCTAGAGAAACAGAACAGACAGAATGTCTAAGTACTCATATATAACTAAATATAGAGAGATAGACTATATATATTGTACATATCTTTATATACCTGTGGAGAGGGTTTTTTTCCTATATTTAGAGAGAAAGATACAGTTGAAGAATTGGCTCCTGAGACTGTGGGGGCTGGCAAGTCCGACGCCCACAGGGCAGGCTGGGAAGTCTGGCACGAGCTGCTGCTGCAGTCTTGTGGCAGAATTCCTTCTCTGAGGAAAACTTAAGTTTTGCTTTTATTGGATGAGTGCTAACCACTTTATGGGGACAATGTTCTTGACTTTAAAAAGTAAGCCAGCTGTTAACCTCATCTACAAAAGGCCTTCATAACAGCACCAAGATTACAGTAACTGCCTGTTGAGTAGGCAGGCACCAGAGCCTAGCTAGCTTGCACAGCTGATGTCCAGGTCAGATGGGAAGGGTCACCAGCTGCACATTCATTGCATACAGTCAAGCTCCTAGGTGAATCCACTTCAACACCACCCTCACAAAACAATATCACCTCCTCCTTCTTCTCTATGCTTCCCAAGGCAACCAGAGCTGTGCCCCAGCCACAGGCTGCAGTGGGATCTTCTCAGCTGCACTCATGAGGCACGGATCAGAGTGGTTAGGAACTGGCCCATGGCACTTGCCGGGGCTCTTGACTGTCCTCGATGGCAGACCTGCGTCCCCCTCATGTTAGCTTTCCTGGCCCCTTCCTTCAGTCCAAGTTAGTTGCCTTTCCCAGAGGTCAACAGCCCATGGAGCCCTCAGGCCCAGCGCTGACCTTTTCATATTGCAATGTTCTCTGCAGCCATCCATGACCCCCACCGCAATCTTGAGCCTCAGCTGTGCTCAAGGCTTCAGTTGATTCTGCCGTGCACTTGGCCAGGAAAGAATAGCTGTCCACTGGCTTCCTTTCCATAAAAGATGCATAAAGTGGTGCGGGGCCTCAGCATCCCCGTTCTCACAAGCATCTTGCCTCTCTGCTGTAGCTTGCTGGCCTCCAGGACCATGCCCAACCCACGTAGGGCTGTCAGGTCCTCTCAGGAGCATTTGAAATGTGAACAGATGGACACATGAATGGCATGATGAAAGGAGCCTTGCAATGGCAGGGCCCGAGGAAGTAGATCTGTAAATCTCACAGTTAGAGGAGTCTGAAGCCACCCAGATCCTGCCTTCCCAAGGCTTAATTATTTAGCACTTCTCCCAATTCACTCTCCAGTAGGTGTGAGGGTGAAGATCAAACTGCAGACACAAAGACTTGACCTGCAATAGCTCAAACAAAGTAGAAGTTTGTTTCTCGTAACTTAACTGTCCCACAGCGGTCAGAGTTATGCACTCTGACGTCTGGCTCCTCTGCCATCTTCAACACTGGGTGCCACTTCTGTCCCTGCAGAGGCAGCTGATGCCTTCAGAGGGAAGGAGGAAAAGACGTGAAGCCATGAGACCCTGGGGCCAGGCCTGGAGAAAGCACAGGGAACCGCTCAGGTCCACTAGTAGGAAACTGGACACAAGGTGGCACCTAGCTCTAAGGGCAGGGCCAGGCAATGTTGTCCACATCTGGCTTCAGGTCCTACTACAGAAGGAAGGAAGGGAAGTTCTTCCACACACTGTGATATAAAATATCGATTTCACAGCATCTTAATATCTAAAGGCTGGATCATTTCAAGAGATGACCTAATTATATCACCTGCTTGCAGCAGAAATCAGTCACAGAGCTCGGAGATGATTTTGCCACCTCCCTTGGCTACTCCTGCAAGGCTCCTGGTAAATTCTAATTGCAGGAATCTTTCTTTCAGATACGGGCATAACTATTAAAACCTGGAAAATACTCCCCAAATTAACCAACAAGAGACACCAAATTGGCCAGAACCACTCTCTCCTCAGTTATATTGAACAACTTCAGAGCACTGAACATTTTGCACTTGTTAAAAGTCCAAGAACTCTAAATTTCAGAGTAAGAACTTCAGATGAAGCATAGGTTAACTTAGGTCCCTAAACAATGCCATCTCCCGGCTGCCAGCGACCTTACCCGTAGTCCCAGCTGTGCTCAGTGGTGGCAGGATTGTCAAGCTCTGGGTGTGCTTGCTATATCTCAGCCACGCATCCAAGGCTTTTCAAGGCAGTGAGTGAATTGAGAACAAAAGTCGGAATGACATAGGTTGAGTTTCACTTAACAGGAATCTGAGTGCCACCACCTGAAACCCATCAATCCCTGCAGAGCACCCTTTTTAAATAAAGGAGATCAACACAAGCTGGACCTTCACTAGGCACCCAACTTGGGACAGCACTTCCCAGCTGGACAGGAGTGAGCAGACTCTCAAAGATAGCCAGAGCTGCTCGAAAGGCTGTTTGCTTATTTGGTCCTGCCATCACTGGTTTCATCTGCCAGGTTTCGACCAGAGCCTGTCACGCGCAGTCCCCCAACCCCACCCCGCTCCATTGCACTCCAGACAACCTAGGCTGGATTTCCACTGAAGGGCAGGGCCCACCTTGGTACTTTCACGCTCTGGCAGCCCCATCCTTGCCTTCTGCCAGCTCACTGGGATTTTGCTCATGCACAGAGGCTGCAAAGTGCTCTTTGTCAAACACCTGTGTTGCTAATCCATCTGACTTGTTAATAGTGCTTACAAGAATTTCAATGGAAAAAAAAAAACTCTAATTTTTAAAATGTTATTAGTGAGGATGTGACACTATCCACACATATTGATAATAACCTTTCAACTGCCTCTTGCATTTTAAGTTTTTCTGTGTATGACTGATTCAGAATAGGTGGGGTTTTCAGAGTGGAGACACAAACACACCTCTTTGGGCCGAGGTCATCCAGTGTGCCCTGCGAGGCCACCTCAAGGACAATCAGGGTGTTCAGTGGGCAAGACTGGAGCAGCTGGGTGGTAGGCTTGAGAAACTTGGCTGGAGAATTCAGTGCAGAGAGAACAAATGCTTTGCTTTTCTGGTGTTCAAAATTTGGCAGATTCGGGGGCTGGAGTGTAAGTTTATAGAGATGCCACGGAAGACAAGTATGCGGACACGAGGCTCTTTCTTGACAATCAGTGGGACAATCCACTTTCGATGACAAATCCCAAGCCCCACATTCTACTTTCATTAAGGTTTCACTTAAAATCTGCAACTGGCTTTTTTAAAAGTTTGATCTCGAGGACAGTACTGCCTTTCACGCAGCTTCCTATCGGGCTGGGCCTTTTTCCTGTTTCGCCTCTGAGCACCGAGGGGACAATGGGCAGTTGTGTGACCACACGCTGGCAGCCACTGAAATGGGGCAGGACATGCCGAGGGCCACAAGGTAGAAGACTCCTAAGTGTGCTCATTTGTGCTCTTCCCATGTCCTGTAAAATACCTGACCTTGCAGATGCTGGACGACCTTACAATTTAGTGGAAACCAGCAAAGACTTTTCTGCACCGTTATTATTTTGAATAAAGTGGTTAATAACTTTGGAACCACTTCACTGAGTTTATCCAAGTACACACCGTTTGCTAGGCCACCTGGGTAACAGAGGACTGGATGTCAGACAGAAGGCCTGGGCAGGAGGGCCAGAAAGCCACATGCAAGCTCCTGCTCTGACACTGACAAGCTGTGCAGTCCTGAAGAAGTCGCTTTCCTTCCCTTATCCTAGTTTCCTCCGCACACAGACTGGCAAGGCCAGGCTCTCCAGCTCTGAGCTCTGCATCCTCGGTGATACTAGACCTGGAGCACACAATGCATGCACACTGCTGTCAGTCCTCTGTCCCTTGGGTCCCCTCCCACCTGCACGTGCCCTCCACCTGCCTCAGTGTGTACAGGACTCACCACCTGTTTGCTTCCTGCGGAGGGCTGTCCTTGCACTGCTGGAGCTCAGAAACCTGAGGTGCCTCCGAGTTTACAATGTGGCTCCCTCGCCGAGGATTAAACTGAGTCAGGACAGCGTCCAAGAGGGAAGAAAGCACCCGGGACTGAGCCCGCACTCACTCCAGCTTTGCAGTTTCCGGCTGGCTCTCCCCGCCCTCCTAAGCTTCTCCTAGGAACATTTCCTCGATGAATCATTAGCACACAAACCCTTGATCTGCTTCTGGGGGATCTGGTTTAAAATGCTCACCTATGAGGCTGAGAAAAAATAATAGCGACACTAGTAAAACAGGCTTTTATTCATCTGCTGTGTACACAATTGGGATTTGCACCTGGTGCCCAAAGGTCCCTGGGTCTCAGTGACTGGGGGAGGGGGAGCTGTTGAATGAGGAATCTCATCCGGTTGAAAATCCCACTTGTCCTGAAGAGACCTAAGCTCGCGGCCCACCAGTGGGGGGAGGGTACGTAACCGTGTGGCAGGTGAACCCTGAGGGTGGATCCAGGGTAGAAATTGCCCAGGAAGTGACGATCGGCTCCAAGTTTCACAGTTAGCTGCGTGGACAATCACAAGCGTCAGTACCGTCTTATTTCTCAGCCACACGCCCAGCCCCAGAGGTGCACTGAGCAGCACCAGATCTTTCCCTCCTTGATGAGCTGCTCTGGAATTTGCTTTCCTTCCCTAGCTCCTTCCTCTCTTCCCTCCCTTGGGGACAAATACAAACATCTAGGTGTCGTTCATGCAGCACAGTCCGGCGGATATGAGAAGCCACGTCTGCTAGGGTGAGTGGCCAGGGTGTGTGCTGGTGCACTGTGTATGGTGCTCCCAAAGTCAGTGAGGACTGTACAGGAGAAGCCCAGGGCTTGCGTCCAGGGAATTAGAAATGTCCTCCTGGGGAGGGGACCAGGATGGGGCACAGCAGAGCCCAGAGAGTGACGCACTAAGCCATGGTGTGTGCGCTGGGAGAGGAGTTGAGAGTGAAAGATCAGCTAAAATAAGAGAGAGAGATGTGCAGAGGAAACAGCAGGAGATGCTTTAATTTGCAGAAGGATTTGAAATTCATCCTCTAGGCATCGAGGAAGGGTTGATGAGAGTGTCCTTCCAGCAGCTCCAGGGTCACACATATCCCTCGTGTCCCCCAGCCCCCAAATCCAGAAATGTCAGGTGCACAGGGAATTTGTTCCCTCCCCAGGACTCCTCACTCCGCCCGCCGATGGTGCCTGACACAGACGCTGGATTCAAACCACCAGTAAGCTGGGCCAGGCGGGGGCCCACAGTCCTTAATGAATGGGAGTCTGATCACCTGTTCTTCACAAAGGGAGGAATTAAAAACTCATTCATATCAGTGACAGGGTAGAAAAAAAGCAGCAGTCTTACTCCAGCCTGATAATGGAGATACCAGCCCCTGCTTTATGGAGTCTTAATTAGATCTCCTCAGTCTTGTTTTTATTTCATGTTTGCCTTTTTTAAAAATAAAGGAAGAACAGCCATAATCTCATACCACCGGAGAGCTTATTTTATGGGCAGAATACAGATGCCGCTGCTGTGTGCTGTGGGGCTCCGGGATGGAGGAGCTGGGGAGGTTGGCTGCCTTATGCTGAAGGCAGGTGAACACTAGCTTTTCCTAGTGAAGTCTCAATCTAAAAGTGCTGCAGCTACTGAGGACACTGCACCTTCCTGGGCCAGGGAGGGGCGGGCCAGAGGAACCCCAGATGGGAGAGGGCAGGAAGCAGAGGGAGCTCCTGAGCAAGGCATCCAGGCCCTTTCTCATACACTTCAGTGACTCAGGACATTCTGGAGCCAGGCACCAAGAAAAGAGTCTTGTGGAAGGGCATGGGCGAGGCCAGGTGCCAGTTGGGCGATAGGCCCATGTCCAGCTCACTGTGAACTGGCTCTGCCCTGAGGGGTGTAGGTTTATCTGAGATGCTGACTACTCGCCAGCAAAACACAGTGAAATTAGACCCCGGGATGCCTGGGATGCACCTAATTCCACCAGGCTTAGAGGTGTGAAGAAAGGGTGTCACCACAAGCAGCAGAGCGACAGATGTTGACCCTGGGGATTGTGTTAGCTTCAGGTGACAACGAGACAAACTCGAGGGAGACCTCGCCCCACGATGGCAGACAGACATACATACGAGCCAGACTGGGCCAGAATCTCGCAATTTCCTCCAGGAGAAACAGGACCTCTGAAGTTGGCCTTGTGCTGTGCCGAATCTCAACTCCAGTCAGCCAGTCTTAACAACAAGCTTGGCCGACCCTGCCTCCCCATAATCCCCCTAGAGATGGGCACCAGTGTCTCGGTCTTCAGCAGGTACCTCCCCCTCTATTGTTCTCAGCCCTCCTGGTCCCTCTGCTCTCCTCCCTGCATGTTCCAAGGCAGGTGCCTCAAAGCCAGAGCCACCTGGGCTGAAGACAAGCCTGTCCAGTGGGGCTGGGTGACCCAGCCAACGTCCCAATCAAAACCAGGAACAGAGAGGTCAGAATCAGGCCATTGTGTAAGAGTCACAGTTTGGGAAAGGGTCAGCACACCATGGCCCAAGACCAAGTCCCACCCACCTCCTATTTTCTACATGAGCCCCAATTGAAGCACAGCCACACCCGCTCATTCACTGTCACCTGCAGCGTGAGAACAGCAGGTGCATCAAGCCCATGGAGCCTGAAATACTTATCTCTGGCCCTTCCCAGGATGTGCTTGAAGGCCATGGCTTTGAGCTTGGACTTGGCTTGCAGCCTACTGTGCATGCACCATGGGGCTCCGGGGCTCCCTCTGACACCGCCAGGAAGCCTCCTTCAGGAGGTTGGCACTGTGCTCAGCGTGAGTCCCAGGCACATGAACACCAAGCCTCATCTTCTCACCCTGCGCAGTGAAGAGAATTTCTCTGCCCTCTGTAAGTTCCACGCAGAGACCTAGAAGATAGCAGCAAGGGAGAAAGCAGCACAGCTCTCAGGGAAGGGTGCCGGTGAGGCTCTTCTCTCTGCTGATGGGCCAGCTCAACTACTGGGGGAATCCATCCTTCTGTGCCCCTGTTTCCCAGACCTGAGTAGCAAGGTGCCCTGGAGGGCCTCATTTTAGAGGTAGCTACAGGCCTGGTCACAATCCTGAGCAGTCCACCTCCTTAAGACATGGAAGACTTTTGACAACCTTTCATCGTGTTTGGTCAACACAGGAATTTACACAGTTGAAGAAATCCCGAAGGTCCATCCACTTGCTGGACAGCTATTAAGTACCCACTGTGCACCAGGCACTGTGCTTAGCATGACAGAAAGAAAAATAAAGATCGCCTTCCGTCACCTTCCATCCCTACTGCTCAGTGTCTCCTGTGCTGCAGCCCCTCAGATGTCCTGCTTCGCCCAGGCAGGCAGGAGCATCAGGAATCCTTGCTCCTAGGATGACACCACTCACCTGTGACGAGTAATCTATAACAGGCTAATTCACCAAGGAAGCATGAGGATAGAGTGGAAACATTAGGAAAGCAATTAGATACCTACCTTTTCATATACATAAAAAAGGGTAGGGCTGGGGATTTAGCTCAGTGGTTCTGCTGCCTGCCTCACAAGCACAAGGACCCGAGTTCTATCCCAGGTGCCAAAAAACAAGAAAGAAAAGAAAGAAACTGTATTGCTTTTGTTCAACAGCTAATGTGGGGAAGGGACAACCTGGGGCTCTAGGATACTCGAAGAGAGGACTGTCGGGAGGGGCCTCAGCGACAGACACGGAGGCTAACGGTGCACGTGTGGGCGCGAAAGCTCCTCCTGCCTGCAGAAACGCAAGCAGGCTGAGAGGCTTTCTGACCAGTTGGAGCCATGCGTATTGATCAATTTGCTTAACAGAAATAAAATGATGACAGCGGCCTCACACTCCCCCAGGGAGGTGCAAGAGGTGAAGAGGATCTGGGTGGGAGTGTTGGGAAGATTTCCTCTCCCAGGCAAGCCACTTCCCACCAGGACCTGTGCTTATTCGTGGGCTCTCACTGCCTTAAAAAGAGAGCAGTGGCTGAACTGAAGTAGCCACTGTTCTCTCAGATAAGGCCTGTTTCCTTCCTCGGCCCTCAGAGAGCACGGACCAAGCACACACCAGAAGAATCTCTTTAAAGTTCTGTTTTGATCGAATCGCAGTTGCATCATTAAAAATACACACAAAGACCCAAGCAAAACAAGGAAGAGTCTGGTGTGAGTGCTCATTCTTGGAGACGGTCACTGGGAAGACGTCCAGGCACTTCAGTAGTGGGTCGATGTCATGCTCTCCCCAGGAGGCTGACTGGCCACTCCCCAAATTTACACTTGTGGCTTGCAGGGAGGGGCCCAGCAGAACTAGGCAAAAAGGCAAAACTAGTTTGCACAAGTGCGTTTGCAGGGACAGGCTCGTCCCCGTGTTGCCCGTGCTCTCCAGCCCCGGTTACCTCTGCGCACAGTTCCTTCTGCCGGCCTCCTCCCGGGCGTGGCTGGCCAGGACAGGCTCACTGTTTGTGGCTCACGGGCCTCTCCCTGCACTGGAGGGGCCTTCGCCCAAGAGACTGCAGACCTGCACACGCTCCCGGCCAGGACCTCCCTCAGGCACTCCCTGCCTTCTAGGGCCTGTGCTGTGTTCATGTTCTCGTCACCAAGCAGGGCATTAAGCAACTAGAATCAAAGGGGTTTTTCTTTTGGATACTGGGGGTTGGGCTTCTCATTGAGCTACATCCCCAGCTCTTTTTTAAAAATTTTAAGACAGAGTCATATTCACTCATTAGGTTACCCAGGCTGGGCTCAAACTTACGATCCTCCTTCCTCGGCCTCTGAAAGTGCAAATAAAGGAATTTAAAGCAGCTGGCAAATGCCTCCTGCAGCTGCTGTTGCGAGACAGTCTTTCCAAAGAGGCCTGGAGGAGCAGCGTGGCCCAGAGGGAAGGTTCGCACCACACAGGCAGGGGTGACCGCTGAGCCAGGGCGACTTCCCCTGGGGACGTTTATCTGCTTCTCCATTATCTCTTGCCATTCCAGAACTGCAGAGTGTCGCTCCCTGTGCCCCCGCCCTACCCATCCCTCCTGTTCTCCAGGACCCCAGCACAGCTCCGACTCACAAGTTCATGGACTCTGAGCTGGAAGAGCCGCACAGGTCACCTAGTCTAACGGGGCTCCTTAAGCGATGGGTGGGGAGGCCTCAGAAGCCCCCACGCCCTCCCTTCAGTTTCTACACAGTCAGGGTGCCGTCGCCCACATTATAAGGTGGGTCCTGGCCCATATACGCGCTGGGCATTTGTCACACTGAGCACGATCAAAACCTCCCTCGCCGTGTTCCTAGTCAGGGTGGGCCCTGGACAGGGAGACTCTGGGCCATCCCATCCCCTCCACTTTTCACTCAAGGCTTCCCCATGAAATATCTTTATTTACAGAAATAATCCTGCTGATGAAACAAGAGTGACAAATCGAGGGCTACAGAGAGAAGGTGAGTCGTCCGGAGTCATCGGGTGAGTGAACCGCAAACCAGGGCAAATGAGGCTTTTCACCTGCCCCCGCCTTCCGTCGCCTGCCCTCTGGGGGCAGCAGTGAGCCGCCTCCAGACACGTTTGCTCCTGGGACTCCGCTCCAAGCTCACCTGTGTGGAACCGCTGAGCGAAGGCCTGGCCCCAGCTGCTGCCATCGTAGGTCCACTCCACACCTCCGCGGAGAAAGGAGGCTGCTCAGGACCGCAGATGTTCTTAGTCTGAGGCAGAGCGAGCTGACGACCTGGCCAGGGCTGGTCTGGCACGGACAGGGACAGCTCACTACACCTGCGGCCCCGCAGGCCACCGACTCCACACGTCGGTGCCCGTCTGCTCCCGACGGCCAGCTCCTGGATGGCACAGGCTGCTGCCGCCACAGTCCAACGGGGCCCTTCAGAGCCGTCCGGGCCAGAGCGTGGCCCACGGCGGGCAGTGAGCCCTGAGCAAGTGGCGGCAAGGAGGTCAGAGCAGAGCAAATTTAGGTATCATGTGAAGCTGTGTGTTAGGGACAGGTAGACATTTGCTGGGCAGGTGTGGGACCTACCTTGACTAGGAACGCGCTGAGCGAGGTCTGAGACTCGTGCTCAGAGGGACAGTGCTGCGTGCCTGTGGGCCGAGACCCACACGATGTCGTGGGTGACGGCAGCCTTTCTCCATAGATGAAGAAGCCGAGGCCCAGCCGAGATCAAACAGTGTCTGTCGGGTCACAATAGGTCAGCTCAAAGCGAGGCCGTTCGCCTGGAGACCCAGAGAGACGGTCAGAGCCGTGCAGCGAGGTAGTCATCATCGCCGGGACAACGGGGCCTTTCTGCTGTAGGACTGCGAAGCACCGGAGGCCGTGGGGTCGGGGAGCGCTCCCCGGTCCTAGACGGAGACTCCCTCCTGGGAGACACCTTCCACGTCACTGCGCACCCTGTCCCGCCCACCTCCATGCCCCCTGCTCGGGATCAGCTGCACTGAGGGCGCGCACACCTGCCACGACCTACACACGTGAAGATCGCTCCACGAGCTCTGGGTCCAGTGCTGAGGCCAGGGCCAGGATTAGCAGGTGGCCAGCGTGGAGCCAAGGAAGGTGAGAAGGAAGCTGAAGATATTCGAGGGAGTAGATTAAAAGGTGGTGGGAGGGCCGGGGATTTAGCTCACTAGCGTCATCACCTGCCCTGCAAGCGCAAGGTCCCGAGTTTAATCCCCAGCACCCGCAAAAAAAGATGCGGTGGAAAAAGAGGACTCCAGGGAAGGAAAGAAGAGCCAACTCCCCCCCGCCCCGTTTACAGAGGAGTCTGCAGGCCAGTGTGGACGGGGAGGGGAGCTCGGGAGGGCCAGGCACCAGAGGCCTAGCAGAACCAGGCTTCCCTGCAGCTGTCGCTCGTGCCCTGCTTTTTCCCTCGGTGCCACTGGGAGCCATCGGAAGGCCTGGAACAGGGCTCTGAAAGTCTTCGTCCTGGAGGGGACAAGGGTGAGTGGTGAGGGTGGCTGGGCCCGCCATCAGTGCGGCCCCCAGCCACGCCTGCTCCGGACATGTCGGAGGTGTGGTCAAGGAATTCCTTCGCAGAGCACTGGCTGGATCCGGCGGATGGGTGCTGAGCTCGTCAGCAGCCTGAGCAGACGGCAGGGTGGGACAGAGCCACGCAGTGCTGGGGAAGGGCGACGCAGCGGGCGGTGGCGCCCCCACGCGTGCTCACACAGCTGCGGTGTCCACAGACTCTGAGGCAGGTGGGTACCGAATGTCTCGCCTAGCAGAGGGGCACGGCGGGCCATGTGGATGTCGACTGCAAAGAGCCCACGCTAATCAGATCCTGCAGAGCAGATGTGAGTCCAGGGGTGGCGGGCTCCTCCTGAGGGAGGGAAAGGTGAAGGCAGACGACAGACAGCAACGGTTGGGCTCTGCAGAGCTACCTGGGAAACACAGAGCAACTGCAGAGCAGGGGTGACCGGCAGTGTTGAAGGCTGCTCACACCACACGGGGCTGAGGACAGAGCTGGCACTGCATCTGGCCCTGCGGAGGGCCCAGCCTCATCATCCAAGTCGTTTCCGGATCTCTGAGCCTAATGGAGGAGGACGGCATTGTGCTGCATCAGAATTCGAACTCAGAGCTAGAAAAATAAATAGAGGAGACTCTTGGTGGTGTGGCCTTTCTTCAGCAGGGGAAATAATCACATGTCTGTGTGCTGATGGAACAATCCAAGAGAGCAGAGGGGGAGAGACAAAGAAGGGAGAACTTCTGGAGCGCTGGTGTGCACCACAAAGGGGAAGGGACCCACTGCATTGGTGTGGGACGATGTGAGTCAGGAGGAAATCTCACCAGGCTAAGAAGGGAGGAAAGCGACTTAGCCAAGATGCCAGCTGTGATGACACCCAGTGCCATTCGACGAGCCTGTGAATGCCAAGTGAGGCCTGTCCATGTGTATTTCTCTCCAGTCACTGTGATCACTGTTATCAGCAGGCGAGGGCCAGGCCCACTGCCCCAGCAGGTGCCAAACTTCCCTACTTCCAGGGTCCAGAAAACATCGATGCAGTGACTCACACCTGCCTCAACCCTAAAATCCCCATTCATTATCCAGGGTTGAAAGTTCAAGAGCCACGGACATGGGATCCAACGAGCTGCTCTTGAGTCTTTGGCAGAATACTTTGGAAATAAGTGGCATTCAGCTAGCATCATCCCGCAGGAATCGCTGCTCAGAGAGAGCTGTGGGAAGCCATGCTCGGCAATGCTGGGGCGCTGTGAGTCAGCTGAGAGCAGCGGCTCCATTCTGCCAGAGTCCAGGGCCCTCCCTGAGGTCTGTCAGCAGAGGCCCTGGTCTTCTGATGCTGCCTCAAGCGTAGGGCAAGGTTTGCCTCTGAACGCATCCGTGAAACTGACCGTGAAACTGACCCTGAGCCTTTTAGCTGCCATCTCCAGGGTCTGCGAGGACCCTGAGCCTCCTGAGTCACAAGGCTCTGGACGGAACCCCGCACCAGGCACAGGCTGTGACCACACCATAGTGCTCGGCGTGGGCTGCGGCGTCCTAACCTGGGAGCTCTTGTTTTATTGCTTAGTTACCTGTGATCTGCAGACCTATTTGTCTTGGAAGAGATTTCTGACCAGAATCGGGAAAATAAAATAAAGGGACAGGATTTCCAAACAATCAAGCACTGCAGATAGGCACAGAGTATGTTCTCGCATACACACAAAAAAAATGTTTTAACAATGATAAATAACAGTTTTCAGAGGTTTGTCCCCTGCATATTGTAGCTAATGTTTAGGCTGAAGGTTAAGAATCAGAGGGAGCAATCCTATCACCCAGTCCTTTACTTCCTCTCGGAATATGTTCGTTGGCCTTTGTTTTTGTTTTGTTTCTTGTTTTTAAGCATTTCTAGGAGTAGTTATCAGCCCTTTGCAAAGCAGACAGCCCCAAGGCCTGGAGAAACATCACTGGGTCTTGATGAACCTAAGAGCTTGTGCTTGTGGAGGTTGCCCAGGGCCACCTGCTATCAAAAGCCAACAAGTGTGGTTTTACCAGCACAGTCCAGACAGAGGAGCCCCTCTCAAATCTTTGAATTACTCGAAACAGCAAGAATAAAATGTTTATGTTGTTGTTATTGTTGTTGTTTTGTTTTTTGTTTTCTTGAGACAGTGTCTCACTGTGTAGTTCAGGCTGGACTTAAACTCACTAGGTAGCCCAGGCTGACCTCAAACCGTCAGCGTTCCTCCTGCCCCAGCCTCCTGAGGGCTAGGATTGCAGGTGTGCCACCTCGTGCCAGGCCAGGAATGAAACATTAATGCCACAGTGGAGGGCACAACTGCAGGGAAGGCTGCTCGGTTGTAGCCCTCGCGGCTGCCCTCTCGCCTCTCCACTCTAGCATTATTTTGATTGATCTGTTGTAAAGATCCATTGAAATGGCTAAAGCCTTGTTTGTTTTAGTTTCTCTTTCTAAAGAGAAAAGGCAATAAACATCACAAAGAATGTATCCGAGCATACATTCTCTCTGACGCATTAACGAAAGCAATCAATATGAATAACATTTGTCAAGGAGTGTGATTCTGGGAAACCCCAGCCTGAGCTGGGAGCCCCTTTTTCATGCAGAGTCTGCCACCCTGTGAAATACAGTGGTACTGCAGCAGCCTGTCCAATAAAACCAAACAAAACAGCATCCGCTGGAGACTCGCTGAGACACAGGGACATCTCTGGGTCAAAGCCCAAAGGTCAAAAATGTACCTCGGAGCTCCTCAAAAATGAGTATTAACAAGAAACCAGTCCAACTCACTTTCAATCAACTTAGAGCACCAGCGGGGTATCTAAAATTGATGTGTTTGGGTTGAAAAAGCAGCCCCAGACTGAATTCCTCTAACCTACCTAGAAAAAAGCCATAGACCAGGAGAACAAGGGAAGTCACAGTTCGCCTAGGTCCTCTTCATATTGTTTATTTCATCTAACGAAAAAGGATGGTTGCAGTCCCTCTCCCAGGACCAGGACCCTGGTGGCTGGCCTGTCCCTGAGGGGCTGGGATCAGAGTAGCACAGACCCCAAGCCCCGGGGACCCAGGAAGGGCTCAGAAAGAGCCAGGAGGGTCAGGCAGGTCCCCTGGGCATCCCTGCCGGCCTGCTGGCCGACTGAACCTGGGGCAATGACAGCTTCGCATGGCAGGGGTACTGTGGGGCCTGGTGAAGGTGGGCCGACTTTGCTTCGCTTCCCCCTCGCATGGCCCAGCCGGCTATCACTACAGGTCCCTGATCTCCCACCTGCGAGCCCCTCACCTCTGTGCACCCCAGGAGGACGCGTGCCTAGCAAATGGTGCTCATACTTGTCTATATTGACAAGTATTGTCACTGGGAACAAGACACCGGATCACTGGGCAAGACACTGGGAACTGGGCGGGAGGAAGCAGAGCCCAGAGCAGGTCCGAGGCCGGAAGAAAGTGAGGGTGGGCCTGGCAGCCCTGCGGAAGGGTCCCCTGCTCCTCCCACACCCCCACAGTTCCCTTCCTCCGAGGCTGAGCTCAGACTCCTTGGGCTGCCTGGGGCTCCCTGTGCTCTCGCTCTTTTCATGACCAACATTGCTTCTTGAAAATCCCAAACCTAAGCTAGAAGACTTGAACAACGAAGGCCAGGACTTTCCTCTGTTCAGTTCACTCCTGAGAGAGGCTCAGGTTCATCTTTCCTCTTTTTCTCTCCCCCAAAACAATCAAATGCACATGCATACATTTTGATTTCCATTTCTTGAACCAAAGATAACAAAATCTATGCAAATTTCACACTTTGCCTTTTCTGTTTTTTATAGTACATTCTGAAAGAGACTCACTGTCAGTTTGGAGCAGTCTCGGTCCTTTGTGTCACTGTGACACGAGTCCCCCGTTACATGCAGTAAACACAGCACAGTTCTTTCAGCCATGTCCAATGGGTCTGTTTTTAATTAGTCTGAACATTTTACCATGACAAATACCAGTCATAAATAACTTTATGCATATATTACTTCATTTAAAAATCTTATTAGCACAGGTTTGTAATAACAAATACTTTCCTTTTTACTTCCTCTCCCCTCCCTTTTTGCCTTTCTCCCTTTATCCTTAGATCTCTTTCTAACCTCCACAAAATCTCCGTTTCCTCTCATGTTTTACCTTGGCTCTCTAAACTCTTTATCCTTTGGGTTTTTCAAAGAAGAGAAACCAATGCTACAGTCAGCCGTCTGCATCTGATTTGTTCCATTTAGCTTTATCGGCTTGAGGTGCATCCATGTTCCTATAAATGATTATCTGTGAAGAGTGAAGATACATATTTTCAGGGAAAACTCCTACCAGCAGTCCTGCAGGTGAGCTGCTCAGCTGTGTGCCATCCTCTGTGCACCTCCAATTTCCAGGCCTGGGCATTTTCCCGTTCCCTATGCCCCCTGAGAGGCACCTTTCCCCAAAGACTGGCCAACCACATACTGCTCAGCTTTCAGATTTTTGCCAAATCAATAAGTGAGAAATGTTACCTCCATGTGGTTTTAATTTACATTTTTTTCACAGTGACGTTGTGCATTCTTTATAAATTTCAAATCACTTATAAATGTTTTCCTGTGACTGTCCATTATTTTACTCATTTTTCATCAAGTTTCTGGTCTTTAATTCCCCTCAATTTCTAAAAATGCTTGGAATGATTAGTCCAGTATCGGCAAAACACATTGTAAATACTTCCTCCCAATTTATCACTTATTATGGTATATTTTGCCATTCAAATGTCTGCGGGAACTTTTACATCATCTGATCCATTGTCACCCTTATTAGTCTGCACTGGGTCAGGCCATCAGCACTGGAGAGCTGATGTGGCTTAGGTATTAAATATCCCCTAAAGGTCCTATGCTAAAGGCCAAGTCACCCTCCTGTGGCACTCTTGGGAGGCAGACCTTGAAGGGGTGGGTGGGCCTAGATGAAGTTGTCCCTGAAGTCCTACCCCTGAGGAAGGCTCCCTCTCTGCCTTCTGGTGACCACGAGGAAAGCAGCTGTGCCCCACCCTGCTCCCCTCACCATGTGCTGCCTTCCTTGGCCTCAGAGCACTGAGGACCAACCAGGGACTGACACCTCTGAAACGATGAGCCAGAGTTAACCCTTCCTTCTCATAAACTGTGTGTCTCAGGAGTTTTATCCCTGCAACAGAGAGCTGACAACACCAAGGCCTTCACTCACTCATAGACATAAACATATAATTTCCCCTTATTAATTAGTGTGGTATGAGACAGAAACCAATTTCCAAATATTGAACCATCTTTGCATTCCTTAAATAAATGTCTCTTGAGTATGATGTATTATTTTCCTAACACTATATTAGATTCTATTTCATACCATGTAGGAATTTTGCTGAGATATTCATTTTGAACCTACTCTATGGTTTACTCTTTTTGTAATATCTTTGGGACATTTAGAATTAATACAGTGTTGCTTCATGAAAATAATTTGAAAGCAATCCTTTTTAGGCTCTGCAAAAGTGGTTTAATGTTGGCATCCTCTGGTCTTTACAGATTTGATAGAGATTTTCTTTAAAATCATCTGGACTTGGTAATTTTTCTTTAATGGAATAGTTTTTTGATGACTTTATTTGATGGAATTCAATTTCAACTTTCTAACTCTGTTGAAATCAACTTTGGGGAATTGTGTTTATTTAGGGCATTTCCCATGTCACTTTAACTCCTGAAACTTATGTGTAAACAGTAATGAATTAGTCTCTTATGATTATTTCAATCTCTTTCATTCCCAATGGTTATTCCTCTCTTGTCATTTCTTATTTTGTATATTAATGTACCTCCCTTAAAAAATATAACTAGTGCATTATGTATTCTCTTGTTTTATTCAAAGCCATAGTTTTAATCCAATTTCCTCCATTTTTCCATTTCCTACCATATTTATTTCTTTTATCTTCTATCTTTTGTCCATGTATTTTTGCTTTGCTGTTCATTCTTTAGCTTTTTGAGTTAGAGATTTAATTCATTTAATTCCCACATTTTATTAGTATTGATACAAATATTTAAGATAGTAAGTATGCCTCTGATCACAACTTTAATTATATTTCATATATTGATTTGTAGTTGTTCATGAAAATTTGTTTTGTTTTGTTTTGTTTTTTGAGACTGAGTCTTGCTGTGTAGCTCAAGCTGGCCTCAAACCTTGTCTTCCTGAGTTCTGGGATCACAGGTATGTAATACCACACCCAGCTTCATGGAATATTTTAATTAACAGCTTTACTAGATTTTTTTCATGTCATAAAATTCATACTTTGAATATACGATCTACTGATTTTTAGTACATTCACAAAGCGGCACAACTATCACCATCTAACTCCAGAATATGTGTTTTCTTACTTTGGAAATGTAATACAGGCAGACTTATACACTATACGGCTTTTCTGTCCTGCTTCTGTCACAGAGTAAGGATTTAAAAATTCATCTACTGGTAGCAAGTGCTTGCATTTCTTTCCTTTTGCATATCTTGTATTTGGAATATAACAGTCTACTGTATGAATACACATCAGCTTTTGTTTATTACACAGATTGTTTCCACCTTTTGGCTAATGTTTCTGTGAACATTTGTACACAGGATTTTCTGAAGGTGCCTTTTCAGTGCTCTTGAGAATGTTCTGAGGAGGCAGTCCTTGCTTCATATGGTAACTCTGCTTAACTAACTGAGAAACTGATAAAGTGTTTGTGAAGTGACTGCATAATGTATATTTCCACCAGCAGAACACAAGGGTCTCTGTCTGTCTACAAGTTCACCAACATTTGTTTGGAGATGACCACCCTAGTGAGCTTCAACAGCATCTCCTTGTGGGCTGGACTTACATCTTCTTAATGACCAATGGTTCGAGCTTCTTTTATTGTGCTCATCTGATATCTGTGGGTCTTTGGAGAAATGTTTATCCCTTTCCTTTCCCTGCTTCTAACGGAAATATTTGGTTTTTTATATTAAGTTACATTTGTTAATATCCTGCATACGATCCACATATCAGATACATGATTTGCAAATACTTTCTTTTTTCTGTGGTTTGCCTTTTTACTTTCTTGAATGGATCCTTTAAACAAAATTTTTAATTTTCATAACGTCCAATATATCTATTTTGATTGTGTCTGTTTGGAGTGTACAAGTGCCCTATGCAAGCTGACTATAAATTATTTATATGTTCTTTTCTAAGACTTTTTTACTTTTAGCTCTTGGATTTAGGTCTGTGATCCATTTTCAGTGAATTTTTATGTATGGGGTCCAGATTTATTCTTTTGCGCATAGATACTTGGATGCCTAAACCTCATTTGATTAAAAACTGTCCCTGCCCCTCACTGAATGATCTTGGCAGTCTTGCTAAAACCAACAGGCCATAAATATGTGGGTTCATCTCTGGATTCTCAGATGTTTTCTACTAATCTGCATTTGTCTTTATGCAGGGTCTACACTGCTGATTATTCTTGTTGTTTTGTAGTAAGTTTAGAAGTTTAGAAGTGTGAGTCCTCCAACTGTGTTCTCCCTTTCCAAAATCATTTTGTTGGTAGTCTGGGTTCTTTGTTACATCCAACACGAATTCGAGGATCACACTGTCACTTTCCACCGAGGAGTCAGCTGGTATGTTGTTTGGTATTATGTTAAATCTAGGAATTATTGGCATCTCTGCAATATTAAGTCTTCTAACTTACAAGCACAGGATGTTTTTCCATTTCATTTTTTCAAGGGTGTTTAATAGTTTTCAAGGTACACGCCTTACACTTTTGTAAGTCTATCTCAAAGTATCTTATCCTTTTTGCAGTTATAAATGAAGTAGTTGTCTTCCTTTCATTTTTAGATTGTTAATTGCTAGTGTATAAAATACAACAGGTAATGCTGTTATTAATTTTCCGCTGCAGCTCAAATAAATATCACCAAGTTTTACTGAAATTTCTTATTTTGGCTTCACCTACCAAAACGTCAGTGATTAAAAAAAAAATGGAAGTGATGTCAGCCAATTTCGTTCAAACATCCCCTAACTTAGGAAGCAGTTAAGAGACAACAGTGGTCTTTAGAGTACGTTTGAAGGGTCCAAAGATCCCACAAAAATCCTGTAGCCCCTTATCTTCTTTTGTCTCCGCCTTCCCTTCGCTTCTGCCCCTTAGTAATTCTCTACTTTATGGTTATACATAGGAGGACAGATTGTCCTTCCTCTATAAGTCAGATGAGAAGTGCTCTGTGTATGGCGCAGTGCATGGAGATGGAGGTTAGAACGTTTAGACCCTGGCCCCATTTTCCCTGCCACCTGTCCAGTTACAAGACCCTGGGAAGTTACTTCCCTCCCAAATTCACAGTCCTCACTACCAACATGTAAAGGTGGAAGGGGTCTGTGTGCCAAGCCAGAAGAACTGCCTTGGCTTAGGAGACCCATAAGACTTTTACAAATCACAAAGGTGCCTTAAAGGTACACAATGCCATGCAGACACGAATAGCTTTAGGTCAGCCAAAGACAGATATGGAGAGCTCATCATACTGTACGTTTTGGCGGGGTTAGGGACCACCTGGGAGAAGGCTTGGAGTGGCAGGGAGGGGTAACAAAAATCTCTGCTTTTGTCCTAGATTTTGAACCTCATCCTTGACTATCTGCTAAGTACTCTGGAGATGCTTATATTGGGTCTGAACTGCAAAATTCTAAAATAGCTTCATAATATTTTCCTCAGGCAGGAGACAGTTTTGTAGAAGGCCATTTGGGGACCAAATTGAGAACAGAGGCAGCTGTCTCTGGCATCTTTTAAAAGATTTTTATTGCTTCTCTTCTCCCCCATCTTTATTTACTCTGAAAGTAGGAAATGGGAATTGGGAAAGGCTGCCGCCCCCTCTCTGACTCTTGGCCTGCAAACCCTGTTCTAGGCTTTGGGATGAATGATCAAGCTGTGGGGCCTTGGCAGAATTCTCAGGAGTAAGTGCAGAAATTCAAGCAGCCTCTGTGAGCCTTAGGGGTCCCACTTACTTATATGATCAGGCTGGGGAGTGACGGGTGCATCAGCCCTGTCTCCTGTGCATATCTCTAAGACCCTCTGGTCTCACACATGGTTATTAGTGCCCTGGGTACATTTCCTCCAGGGAAAATGTCCAGTATGTAATTTAGTCTTAATGGTTTCAAGTAATCCTCTTCTCTGCTAACATTGTAGGCGGTTCACAGTGCAAACCTGCGGTAGCTTACACGTGGAACGTAGTGTGCTGTATACAGTCAGCTTTCCTTATTCATGGCTTGTGTGTCCTCAGATTCAAGGAAAGAGGGATCAGATATATTCAGACAAGTTGTTGCTGATGTGTGCTATGTGGCCAGGCCTAAAATGCTTACGTCTGTACCAAAAATACATAGCTTCATCTTTCTTGTCATCATTCCCTAAACAACGCAATATAACAATATAACAATGCCTTTGCATTGCATCAGGTACTACAGGAGATCTAGAGACTACTGAAAGTATATGGTGAGGCACGCACAAGTTGTGTGCAGATACGACACAATTTTGCATTGAGGGACTTGAGCTTCCGTGATTTTGGTGCCTGCTGGGGTTCATGGGTATGGACAGATGTACAGATGTACAGATGACTACATACAGTTCATCATACTAAAGCATATGTATTGAACAGACACTATTAGATTTCCCTTTCTTCTGCTGCTAATAGCATCCTGTCCTGCTTCAGTATCTTCCCTGTGTCCCTCAAGGGAAGGAGACCTCATTCTCAAGAGTGATCCTATTCTCTTGGGCCAAGCCTGATGACCTCCATTATCTTCATGAGTAAATAGCGGGAAAGCAGTTTAACAATTCATGGTGGGAAGCATGCTGGACCCTGCTGAGAAGGAAAGAGTCCCTCACTCCCAAGGAGGAAGTCATTTGTTGTCATTTGTTGTGCTCGTGTGTGAAGCCAGGGTCACCAGCCCTTGCTCCAGCCTGAGGACAGCACAGTATAATTCTAGAAGAGGGGACAGGAGCACCACCCAAAAGACAGAAAAAGAAAGAAAGACTGAGACCCAAGGATGAAGGTTCTCCAATCAAGAACCTTTCTGCTTCTGCCCAGAGCTCCAGGTCTCCAGAGCAGCGTGTCTGCATCAGGAAGCTGAGGAGGAGGTAAGAAGCCATGGACTCTCTGGCCCAAGGAGGCATCGCGGTCTCACTGCATCTTCGTCTTTCTTTGCCTGAGGGGTGACCCCCGGTGCTACCCACATTACTGCAACTCTGGGTGCTGACTCAGAAGCTCTCCTATCGGACTCAGGCCTCGGGGAAACAGCCCCCCAGCCATGTGACTGAAGGACCAACAGGCGGGCAGTGGGCCATGGGGGTCATCCACACTGGTCTAGATCCTGGGAGAAGCAGATGCTGCTGACCTCATAATTCTGGACTGCACTGGGGCGAAGAGACGCACGCAAGTGGGACAGGAAACACGGGTTGGCATGGATGGTGCCAACTCATCCTTTCTCAGGAAATTGCATGGGACGGGCCCTGGGGATTGAGTCCTCACACTGTTCTGCATCCTTGGTCCATTTTCTAATTTTTTAATTTTGAAACAAGGTCTCTCTAAGTTGCTAAGCGGCCCAGTTGGGATTCCAACTTGGGATCCCCCTGCCTCAACCTCCTAGAGGGCTGAGATAATAGGTGTGGGTCACTCATGAAATTTCTTGAAGAAACCTGTTCCAGTCCATCTTCACAGCCAACGTGACTTGACGGAGAGTCCTGGGGAGGAGAGTGAAGCACAGGCGTGCTGTGCTCCTCACTGGCTTGATGCGGCGATGTCTGGAGCTGAGGGTGATGGTTAGAGGCGGGCTCAGTTGCCGTGGCCCTAGGGCTGCCGTGGCGGGTGTGCCCGGCTGGTGTCTTCCCCCAGCACTGCGCCCCAGTGGCCATGAGGTGAGTGGCTTTGCTCCGCCACACTCTTCTTCCATGCACAGCAGTGGAGCCAGGAGCCATGGGATTTTTTGGTGACAGCCGTTCTTCCTGGGTAAGATGATATCTCAGTGTTGTTTTCTTGTTTTGTTTTGTTTCTTTTCTTCAGTGCTGTTTTAATTTGTGTTTCTCTAATGGCCAGCAATAATGAGCATTTTTTCATATGTTCTTTGGCCATTTATACTTCTTCTGAGAAGTACCTATTAATATAACTTTGGTTGCCCATCCTTTAATTGAGTTTTTTACCTTGAAAGGTCTAATTTTTTTTAGCTCTTTATATATGCTTGATGCTGGTCCTCTGTCCATGGGATAGCTGGCAAAATTTTTCTCATTCTGTAGATTGTCTCTTCATTCTGTTTCAAAAATATTTTAATATATATGCTTTTCTTTTCATTTATTCTACTAGCCTATATTAGTTTGCTGAAGAGAAAGCTATTTGCTATTATTTTTCTTTTTTGTAAGAATCTTTTAGGTTTATTCTTGTACTCTGAGTAACTCCTTCAAAGATGCTGATACAGGGCCAGGGATGTGGCTCAGTGGTGCCGCCACCTGCCTCACCAGTCTGAGCCCCAGTACCAAAAACAAAACAGAACCAGAGATGCCAATACACAGTGTACTGTTGTTCTCTTATTATTTTGTTAGGAAATTTTGTTTCGCTTTTTCATAAAATAAAAAACTAACTTGTCTAAGGTCAAACACACCATGAATTAGGGCCAAAGCCGAGCTACGTCCAATCACATCACTTCCAAAGCACTTTCTGACACCCACTGCTCTCCAGACTTCGGCTGCTTGAGCACTGCCCTTGGGGTAGTGACATGTGCCTCAGTGCTGTCACTTTCTGGGGTTTTCTCAAGTGGATTTCTTTTTTACGATTTATGTGCATCACATATTTATGTGTTTAATTATATTTATATTTAATACTGCAAATGTATGTCATATTTTAAGAACATCACACTTACTCTAGAAGCAAAAAGCCATTTATGGAGTACTTATCATAATTAGCATATAACCCAGAATATATGTATAACAAACATGAAATAATGCTATTATTTGCTAACCACATACCATTACCTGCCTAATGAGCTGAGCCTCTGGTCTCCTTTTCCATTTTTCAGAAGGGAAATTAGACGGTGCTGGAGAAATGTTGGTGGTGTCAAACTAAAGCTTTCTCCTCAAGATAACTGGAAGAACTAGCACAGCCAAATAGGGACGAGCTGTCTGGTCGTGCTGTCTGTCCATGGCTGTCTACCTCCTAAAATTACCTCCCGTCACACCAGGGACGCACGCCACATCACAGAAACCCTGCTCTTTATCCCGCTCTCCCAGGTGTGCGTGAGACTAAAGGCAAAGGCATATGCACAGCAGAGTCCCAGTCCTGGGGTCGGGACTGTGTTTAGAGCCTGGCACAACTCCTGCCCCCTGCCAAGGGGAGACGCTCGGATGCTACCTGAGGGAGTGTCACGAGGAGCCTCCACAGGTCCTTACCTTCCTGTCTGCTTATTCCTGGTCCATTTTTCAGATCGCCTAAGGGGAGAGCAAAAACCTCAGTGCGTGAAGTCTGGATACGTTTTCTATCGGCAGACGGGGAGGCCCTGGAGAGGAGAGTCCCAGGCGAAGTCATATCGAGAGGGGTGGTTTTGAAGACCCTGGGCAGAGGGAGAAACCATCCGAGTGTGAGACCAGCAATGTTTCGCAAGGACAGAAAGTCAATTTACAGGAACTGTACTATGTTCCAGCGCTGGCAAGACGTCACGAATGGCATAAAATTACTAAATCCTCGCAAAAAAAAAAAAAAAAAAAAAAAAAAAAAAAA
>NW_022900930.1:1876268-1890146 GCF_012274545.1 Fukomys damarensis | reverse complement strand
AAAAAAAAAAAAAAAAAAAAAGAAAAAACATTATGAAGCATTTCCGTGTCCCCTTCCAGACAAGGAAACAGAATCAGGTGGCAGCCAGCGTCAGGGAGAAGATTCCACGCGGAGCCGCCCGATGCCTGCAACTGTGCGTTAGTCGTGACGTCGCGTGTGCATTAAGACGCTGTTCGCTAAGCGAAACGCACCAGGTCCGGGAGACAACCGTCACGTGGTTCTCCTTACGTGTGGGGTCTACTAAAAAATGTAAAAGATGGCGTGGAAGCAGAAGACACTGTTAGGAGGAACGGGATAACGGGGAAGAGGGAGGGGAGATTTTTCTCCCACAGATTTCTTGCTGGTATTTTGCTATCTTCTTCATTCTAATGAAAGCCAATCTATCTTGAGACGCTCTACGGTTCACTTTTGATCCCACTTTCTGTCCGTACTACATTCTGGCAATGTAGAGAGTGTTTTGGCAGAGAATTTCACAGTGTCTGCAGGTGTTCCTCTGCTGTGTTTTCTGAACCTACAGTTCTATTTCCCTTGCCCGGCCTTCACACATTCTCTCTCTGTCTCTCTGGGTCTCTCTCAGGGTTTCTGTGTCTCCCTGTCTCTCTGTCTGTGTCTCCCACCCCCACACACACGACCCTCACCAGGCATGGCTGTGGATAACCCTTAACTCTCTCCACCTTCCTCTGATGCTTCACCTGAGCGCTCCCACCTCCCTCCCAGTACACAGCCCCTCAGGCCTTCTTCCCTCCCGACAGGCATTCAGGATGCCACGGTCCTTGATAGGGTACAGAAGGAAAGGCAACGGATGCATCAGAGAAGCTCAGTGATGTCTGAGGCACTCATGTTTGCTTAGCTGGGGGCCAGGTAGAGATGAGGACCACGCTGCCTTCTTTCAGTCTCTCTCCTCATGGCACAGGCTGAGTATTTCTTTCATTTCACTCCCATCTGCTTCATAGTTACTGGACATTTCTACCGCATTCTGGAATAGATTAGCTGTCAGTTCTAGTTTCCAGCACTGTTTTAAGTCTCCATCCTTGCCTGTGACTCCAGGCATTCTGGAAGGGGCTGTGGGAGACTGTGCCAGACCCACAGGACTGAGACATTTTCAGGTGATTTGCATTGTCCCTGCAGCCTGTGCCTGTCTCCACGGACAGGCCAAGCAGGTCACAGAAACTCTAGAAGCTCAGTTCTCTCTTCACACTTCTGAACTTTGAGAAGGCATCTTGCTTTTGGGCACAGAATGAGGCTTTCCCAACGGCTCCTGGAAAAGGCAAAAGTGCCAGGTTCAGGAAAGGAAGGAAAATGAAAACCCCTGGGACCTCGAGCTGTGAGAGACAGCGAATAAATCCACTTTTGTGCCGTGAGGATGGTGCCAAGGTGTAGGTTCCGCCTCCGTGAAACCTGTGCTAGGACCAGGGGATCGGCCAGCTCATTTGGTAACTCAGGAAGCCCTAGCTGCACTCTCTGCCTCTCTGCATGAACGTCAGCATTGATTTCCTGGGATTTTGCCTTCCACAAAGCTTGAGCTCGTGAGCTTTGTCTCAGGCTGGAATTTTTTTTTAGAAAACATAGACAAAGACAAAGACCATGTGGATAGAAGTTTCCACCACGAAGATTAGTGAAAAGAGGCATTAGTATGAAGACAGATATTCCCAATTTTATGCAAACACTAAAGAACTTGCATTAAAAACCTTCAACCCAGAAAAAAAAAAGCATAAAAATTGTAAGTATTACATGAGTCGGACTGAAGCCAGCTGACTTTGCGTTTCTCTGCAAAAACAGATGCCACAGGACAGTACAGCCACACACAGGCTGCTGAGGGAGAAATCTGTGCCCAAAGAATTTTAAACAAGCCCTTTGTAATTCACATGAGAAAGATCTTTCAGATGTGCAACACACACACACACACACACACACACACATTTCTTCATATATTTGTTTAGCCTTAACTAAGTTGAAGAACTATTCTAGGCAATTAATAAGCAAATAAAAATTAATAACTAAGAAAATGGCATTTCAGATGTAAAAGGACTGACATTCTCTAATATAAGATTAGAGAGGCGGTGTGGTGAAAAGTCAGAAAGTCTGTACCAAAGAATGTAAAGGAAGCAGAAGGGTGCCTTAGATGTAGTTTCAACATTTATGTTTATGAATCTATGGAGTTTCGTAGCACAACTTACTAGGCTTGGCAGAGAATGTAATCTATATTATTAGAGATTAGAGATTAGAAAGAAATTTATACATTTCTCAAGACAGTATAGTAGAACTTCTCTTAAAAGGTGGAGAAGCACTCCAGCAGTGGGACCAGAAGCCAGCCAGCAGACTTCAGGCTATGGAAGCCAGGTCTCGCCTGCTGGTCTGTTTTTGACCCAATCAGCTAGCAGAATAATCATTCACTTCTTATTTGTAAAATTAGGATAATAATTAGATCTATCTCACAAGTTTATTGCAAACATAAACACTGCATTATAAAAGCTTTCACAAAATACTATGAAAGTGATTGCAAGTTTGTGATCTGGAGCTCAAAATAGCCTTATCTGTTCTTGTTAGGAATGACTGGAGCTCAAATAGCCTTATTTGTTCTTGTTAGGAATGTGTCTACTTTTACTGCACTTTGTCTCTTTCCATGAATAAGGAATATGCGGGTGGAAACATATGTCAATTAAGAAAAACTAAATACCCTATTTTGACCTTCAAATACTTTTGAATCTACCTAAGTAAAGCTAACCAGAACTAACAGTTTTCTCACTCCCCCATTAAGTTTATTGGTAAAATATTGGCATAAAATACAGCTATATTCACCATTGGGAACTTGTACCTTTACATGATGTATCTTGGTTCTTATTTTTCCCCGTACCCCTGCCCTCCCTTCACCCCCTGCACCATTCCCTATTTACAAAGATAGTTTCCATTTTTCCCTTTTCTCATATTTTTCCTTTTTCCTTCTTTCCTTTCCCCTGCCCTTCCCACTTCCACTACTCCTTTAGATCTTTTTCTTCCTATTTCACATTATCAATTATACAATTTGAGCTTTATTTACATTTTTAGTTTTTCACACCAGAAAAACTATTAGATATTTACACGTGTGTCCTATTTATTTCATTTAAGAGTATGGCCTCAGTGTGTATCCACTTAGCTATAAGTCACTCTAGTTTCTCATTCTTCATGACTGAGTAGTATTCAATTTAATAGAAAAACCACATCTTCATCCAGTCTCCAGTTGATGGACAGTAGGATTGTTTCCAAGTTTTAGCTATTACAAGCTGTGCCGCTATATATCACTGTGCTTTGATTCTTTTAATTCTTTTGGAAAAATACCCAGCAGAGGCATAGATGGGTCAAATGGAACCTCTAGTCCTAGTTTTTTGAGGTATGTCTTTATTGATTTGCACAGTGGTTGCGCCAGTCTGCATTCCCACCAACAATGAAGAACAGTTCCTTTCCCACTAGCCCTGCCAGCATTTGTTGTTTGATTTCTTGATAGCAGCCATTTTTTCTGGGGTGAGATAGAATCTCAGTGCTATTTTCATCTGCATCTATCTCTCCAATGATCGGTGATGTTGAACATTTTTTCATATGTTTATTTGCTGCTTTTATTTGTCTGAGAAATGTTCATTTCAGATGCCTATGTTTGAATTGGGTCTTTATATTGGGGGGGGATCTGATTTTTTTGAGTTCTTTATACATTTGAGATAGTAGACCTTTGAGGAATAGCAGATACAAATTTGTTCTTACATTGTGGGTTGCATTTTAGCTCTGTTGGTGATTTCTCTTACAGTACAGGAGCTTTTTAATAAGATGAGATCCCAGTTGTTGATTCTCTGTGCCACTGAGGATTTGTTCACAAAATCTTTTCTTATGATAATATCTTTGAGAGTTTGATCCAATTTAGCCTCCAGCAAGTTTAGTGTTTCTGTTTTAATATTTAGATCTTTAATCCACTTCGATTTTAGTTTAGTGCATGGTGAAAGATAGGGGTCTAGTTTTAATCTTTGGCAAGTTGAAAGCCAGTTTTTCCAACACCATTTATTAAAAAAATCTGTCTTTCCTTCATTGAGAATGGTTGGCTCCTTTGTCAATTATGAGATAGCTGAGCATGTCTGGTGTTGTTTCTGCATCTTCTAATCTGTTCCACTGATTCTCAGGTCTGTTTCTTTGCCAGTACTATGCTGCTTTTAACACAGTGGCTTTGTGGTATAGTTTCAAGTTGGGGATTGTGATACCCCTGCCCTGTCTTTGTTGCCTAGAAAGACTTTTGCTATTCTTTGCCTTTCTGGTTCCAAATGAATTTTCGGATTTTTTTCTCTAGTTCAGTGAAATATACTGTTGGGATTTCAACCTGGATTGCATTGAATCTGTATAGCAGTTTTGGAAATATGGTCATTTTCACTATATTGGTTCTTCCTACCCAGGAGCAAGGTATGTCTTTCTATTTTCTGTTATCCTCTTAGATCTCTTTTTTCAAAATGCTATAATTTTCAGTGTAGAGGTTTTTTGCTTCCTTTGTTAGATTGCTTCCTAGATATTTCATTTTTTTTTGGATGTTACTGTGAAAGGAATTGTTTCCCTAATTTCTCTCTCAGTGAGTCTGTTATTTATGTACAAGAAGGCTATTGATTTTTGAGTGTTGACCTTATATCCAGCTACTCTACTGGATCTGTCAATTAAGTTTAAAAGTCTTTTGGCAGAGTTTTTTGGGTCTTCTGTGTAGAGCATCATATCATTAGCAAATAATGACAGTTTAACTTCTTCCTTTCTATCTTTATTCCTTTTATTTTTTCTCTTTTCTAATAACTGTGGTGTATGTTTCCAAAACTATATTGAACAGGCATGGTGATAGTGGACATCCTTGTCTCTTTCCTGATTTTATTGTGAAGGTTTTCAGTTTTTGACCATTTAGTATGATGTTGGATGTTGGTTTTTCATAGATAGCCCTTATCAGGTTGAGATAATGACCATCAATTTTCTGTAGGGTTTTTGTCGTGAATGGGTGTTGAATTTTGTCGAATTCTTTTTCTGCATCTATTGAGATGATCATGTGGTTTTTGTCCTTTATTTTCTTAATATAGTGTATTACATTTATTGATTTACATATATTGACAAATGGTATTCTGAGACAGAAAACAGCATGTCGTTGGTGTAGTCTGCAGGTTCTCTGAAGTTTAGTTCACCTTATTTCCACTCACTTCCCATATGAAGCAGGAAAGCCAAACCCTCCAATCCTCTCCTAGGACTCAGTCTAGGATTACCTGCCAAGGTTGCCGTGGGTTGGAATGGTGGTTCATGGTCCTCTGGCTGCTTTTGTCACCATTGCTACTGTTGCTGCCTGAGCCACAAAGGAGCTGAACATGCAGACTGACAGGAGCTTCTCTCCTCTGTCACATTCGTGTCTGTCAGGGGACTCTCAGAAGTCCTGTGTCCCAGTTCCCAGGTTCTGAGCAGAGAAGAGATATTGAAGGTCACTAATGAGGCCAAAAATATTTCAGTCAAATATCAAGGACCGAGTGTTAACATTTTCATTTGACTAAAGTCAGAATAGTACATTTACAGAATCAATTCATGAGATTTTGGATCTATTATTCAAGAAATAAATAATTACATTCTTTTCAGATGTTTTAGTATTTGCTAAGTTAATTCTCACTTTCAATCAAGAATCTTGGAGGAAGTAGGGAGAGTTGGGAAGGAGCTCGTTCTTCTGTCATACTTCATTCTTCTCTGCATACCTCTCAATGTGTTATTATGCTTGGATCAAAGATGATCTACTGTGGGATTCAACAGTGCATGACTTTAGGGCTGGAATTTTACCTCAGTGGTGCCACTGGCTGCCTCATAAGTGCAAGGTCCTGAGTTCGATTCCAGGTACCAAAAAAAAAAAGTATATGACTTTAGAAGTTTCCATCTTATAAAGTTAGTGTTTAGAGAGATGACAGTCTGTACTGAATTGTTAGTCACAAAATAATACAAAACAATTAAAAATAACACTTTTTATTGAAAATAATGCATGGCCTAAGTGCAATTAAATGACAAAACTTACTTCTCCCAGACTTCTTAATGCTTTAAACGTTATAAACACAAGTTTAGTTATAAACACTAGTTTAGTTATATAGATATTGGAATACCTATAATATAACCTTTACTATTCTGTTTTATACTACTGTTTAAATGTTTGTAAGCACTTTCTGCCCCCCAAAAAATGCATGAATATCATTCATAAAGTTATTTAAATCACTTACTATCTTTTCAGTTTGTATGACACTCAATGTATTTTCCTGTTATTTGAAAGTCTGAAAGTACTTGGTAATACTTGTATCAAATGAACAGCTTTCATAAGTAACTAAGCATTACAGCATTTGATTGGTAGAATCAAATTTCAGCATGCAGAGAGCACATACAGAAATGTTTTACCCCAGGTTACATGCAAACTGCTTATCTTTCTATGAAAGCAAATGTTCACATGTTGATTGCAAATTCCAGTTGGACGCTCTGTGCATATTAATAGCACTAAATACTTTTGTCATCCAGGTGATCACATAATCATCGATTGCACACAATCCAGAAATCATGAAGAGCATGGAGTGAGCCTACTTTCCAAAGGCCCTGTCAAAGTCAAATAAGAAGCTCTGGCAGATTATTCAGGCAGAAACCAATCTGGTGTACTGTAAGCTGTGAGAGAGCTTTGTTCTCTATTGCTCAAAAACTTCTTTTGAGCCCGTACATGTTACAAAATCGCCGCACTGAACAAAAGCAGCTTGCTGAGGACGCAAGGGCAATTTTCCTCCCTACAGAAAAACTGGATTCCATAGAAAGAATGTGACTTCATTTCCAATCCACCAGGCAACTTTCCTCACTATCCTCAGGCCCTCATCTGCACCTCTGGCAGTCATAGCTTCCAGGAGATCTGCACCTTGAACTCAACAGCTCATGTTCTCAAGCTGGGGAAACTGTCTTGGTAGAGTATGAAGGAGGGAAGTATTTAAAAAAAAAAACCCAGTGTATCTCTAGAAAACTCCTTGTGAAACTTGTCTGCAGGACTCCACAGATGTGCTGAGTTCCTTCCATTCCCTCTCCTCCACCACCCTTTTACAAGCCTTTCCTTTTAATTACAAAAATTACTTTCAGGAAGGCATTCTTCAGGTTCATGAGCACAGGGAGACACTAGGAGACCCTTGAGAACTGCTGTGAAAATGCAGCTGAGGTTCATGATCTTCTCTTATTTGACCTGTGGGCTCTCATCCTTTCCATCTGAGCCTAGCAGGAGCATCTGCACACTGAACTGGGCTGGCTGGACTCTGGCCCTCTGTGCCCTTGAAGAGGAGCACCAGCCTTCTCTGAAGGGTGTGTCTTTAAGGACCGACCGTGGAATGCTCCTCTCTTCTCTACTGCATTTCTCCAGAAGAACAACAGAAACACCCTGAAAACCAAACCAAAAAAAAAAAAAAAACAAGGAAGTCACTGGAAGTTTGGGATGGGAGAAAGTTGGGTTAAGTAGCCTTAGCGAACCCAACTCAACTGACCGTTTTTATGTACCCAGGAGTTAAAAACAGGCTTTATATTTTTATTGGTTGAAAAATTTTAAATTACTCCAAATGAATCATTTTGTAATGTAAATAAAGCATTATATCAAATTTAAATTTTAGTGTTTAGATACAAACCTCTGTAGGAACGCAGCCAGGTCCATCCACTGTCTAGAGCTATTTTGGCTCTGTGATTATTGAATTACTGTGCCAGAGACTGTAGGGCTTGCAAAACTGGCCAGTGAAAACTTGTGCCATGTATTCCTTTTCATGAAATTTTTTGCAAAGCTCTGGACTTAATGACACAGCAGTGCTTTAGGTTAAGGTCTGGTCTTGGCTCGGGCCTTATTCATTAGCCGTTGTCCAAACCACTCACTCTTCCAGCCGCGGTAGCCTCAGGGAGCCCAAAGAAGATTCTCAAGCCATGGGGCTCTGATGGTCTCAATGAATCCCATGCCAATGGACAGACATGGATAAAGCTGGTGTCACTTCCTGAACATGGATGATGATGATAGTGGCAATGACAGTGATGAAGAAGGAGAAGAAAGAGGAAAAGGGACAAGAAAAATAAAAACATTGCACCAAGGATTAGCAGGCATGTGCTAGACTTTTTTTACACTTGCCATCCCAGTTAATCCTCATAACACACTTGTGAGATGGATACTATTGTTGTCCACACTTTGCAGGTGAAAAACTCAAAACTTGGAGAGGTAAAGTGTACTCAGGTTCACAAAGGCGATAGTAACAATCAGCTATAACTGAAATGTTCTAACTTCCAGGGCCATGGCCTGACCACAGTGTCAATCTGTCTCCCAAGACACTGAGTTCCAGGAAGCCTGCAATGTTTTGTTGCAAACCTGACTGAAGGCTTACTCAACACCAGAAAGTAGGATTGTTACAGAGGATCAAATAGCAGAAGAAAAAGTGACTCTTAGAAACAGTGCTGCTAAAGATGGAATAGTTGTCTATCCTTGACATTCATTTGTTAAAATCTTAACCAGCATGTGAGGGTATGAGGAGGTGGAGCTTCGTGAGCCATTAGAGCCCATACTCAAGGTGTTAGTGCTCTTTTAAAAAGGAAATTGCAAGAGCTGGCTTCCTCTTTCCACCAGATGGGATATGAGAAGAGAGATATCTGCAAACCAAGAACTGGCCCTCACCAAACAATAGATCTGCTAGCCCCTTGATCTCTGATATCCCAGCCTCCGGAACAATAAGAAATAATCATTTGTTGTTCAAACATACCCGGCCTATGATATTATGTTATATCAGCCTGAGCTGGCAAAGACAACTATTAAAAAGAAGAGAAATATAGAAGACAGTATGCCATCTACAACAAATAAGCATTCCCAGAATCAAGTGACCCAGTTCCCAAATCAAAAACATTAAGAACGGTATAGTACGTGGAACTCAGTTGACTGGGGAGGTCATACAGTCTTTGTAAGAGATCTGAGACTCCATATACACAGCAAAATTTAATAATTATATCCTACTTTAGAAATGTAACTAAGGTGAATACTTCGACGATGTGTTGAAACACTCACTTAAGGGATTACCTTTTCATCACTGTGCTTTTTTTTTTTTTTCAGCCAGTAGTTTCCATCAATTAAAACAGGAATGACCATCACTCTGGTTGTCTTCTTCAGCACAGTGACAGAACCAGTAAGCCACATGTTGTCTGGCAGTGACGTAGAATGCTTACGGTTTGTACTTCTCACCGAATCTAAATGATATGGGACCTGGGCACAGAGCTCCCCATTTCCATGATTTTTCAACTTGAGTGGCCTGGCTCCTGTATTTACCTATAAGAAATGAATACAGAGAAAGTGGATGTTGCATCTCATCCAGAAGTTCATTCCAGGAAGAGACTATATTTCAGTCAATGCTGAAGTGAAGCCTTGCTAACACAAGCCTTCTGTTTTCTAACAATTAACAGCTGCTGCCTGCTGCAATCAGCTCCCTGGCACTGGAATGTCACTAGGAAAACATGAAAAGAGGACAGGATATGACCACTTATAGGGTCACCACAGATAGAATTTCTACCCTGGATGACAGATGACTTCTAACTTCTGATAACCTCTGGGTCCCTTTTGATTCGAAATCTATTATTGTAAGACAAGGCCTAGGAGCATTTTTCTGTGACTGCCTCAGAAAAGATTTAATAACTCCAGGCACACAATGGCTCCTGTTCATCATTTACCTTTTGCTGCTGCCTGCCTGCTCTAGCTTTCCATTAAGTTTGCAAAAAGTAGAAGATTTGGCTTTGGGGCTGCAATTTAATATGTGTGCAGAAGTGATACGAGGATCCTTCCATTAAAGAAAGCTGTACTCTGTGGAACAGGGCGAGCTTTATGAGCTCCTCATCGGTGAAGCAGGGAGTCCTTCAGGCTTCAAAATGAACTCTGTCTCAGTGGTGATGGAGCAAGATTGTTTGTCTCAGGGAACAGGAATTCACTGGGGACAATGAAGGCCTCTGTCTCTCATGGGAAGGCACTGGGGCCATGTCTACCTTAAATAGCTGTTTTCGTTGTAAGAGAAGACTCCCTTGGGAAAGAGGGGGTGACAAGCAAGGCGATTCTGGGATTTTCTCATACTCCACACCCTTTGCCACCAGTATTCGGGTACATCTGACTTTGGGATTACAGGCATGGGAATGTTCCAAGGCAAGGAAACCTGCTTTTCCTATGAGAATTGCTGCTGCACAGTGTTACGGATGGCAGTGCCTTTTGCATTTTGACATATTGGTGCAGGAGGATTTGGGAAGGACAAACTGTGACACGTGTGAGTGCATGAACAGGCAAGGGGCAGTGGCTACCTGGTCGGGGTCGTAAAAGGCCAGCATTGTCAGAGATAAGGTAAGAGGCCTGGACTGGCACTATGTCAGAGGCTCCTGTAGTGTTTTAGAACCACTAAAGGATCGTGAAAAGGCCAATGATGTAGGTGCAGGTTGTTGCTGCACACTTGGGTGTGTGCTCAATGGCCCTGCAGGCTTCTGATGCCGATGGAAAAAGCTTTGCCCTGAGATGTTAGATTGAGTATCTTGAGAGTACAAGCTGCGGATGAGCACGAGGACAGTACGAGTCCAACCGAGGCAACAAAGTCTATCAAGTGTGTATGTGGGGACCAAGAACTTATGAGTAAGACTAAAAAGCAACAAGTGAATCTGCCTGAAAGCAGCTCTTTGGAGGCTAAAGCAAGAAGATCACAAGTTTGAGCCCAAGTTAGTGAGATGCTGTCTCTAAATTAAAAAATGAAAAGGGCTGGAGATGTAGTTCAGTGCAATGCCCTAAGAAAAAGCAACAATTGAATAAGGACAAGAGGGGTCAGGAGAGTCAGGAGAGCAAGGAGAGTCAGGAAAGCAGGGAGACCGAGGAGCCATGAAACAACCCCTCAGAGTGCTACCTTCTGCCATCCAAGCTCCCTGTCTGAAGACAGGGGCAGGTGGTGCTGGGGTCCAGGCAAACCTCAGTCAGGGTGAACTGTCCTTGCTTCCTTGGAGCCAAAAAGAAGAATGTTGACATGGCAAAGTGGCTATAGATGTTCATGGTGCCACAAGGTCGCCTTACTGTGTGACCTTGGGAATGACCTGTCCCCCCCCCCCGCCATCCCTCCATCTTCTCACCTGGGAATTGAGGGTGTCAGGTGACACTTGGTTCTCAACTCAAATGTGCCATTTTTTTTTTAAGGAGATGAAGTTGGCCATTGTCTCCCATCCCAGTTAAACCAATACCATGCCGGGAATATATCAATTTAACGTAGGCTTCCAGCTAGGTTTTCAAATGGAACATTTTCTTTCCCACCTTGAACATGCCAAAATCTGCAGCCTCTAAATCACATCAGGCTCCAGTATTAAAACTACAATGCTCTCATCTTCCTGATCAAAAGCAAGAAATATATTCTTAGACTGCTCTGCAAGTCTGGTTAGCGCACTCTTAAAAGTCTTCAGTGTTGGGCTGGGGATTTAGCTCAGTGTGGCTGCCGCCTGTCTTGCAAGCTCAAGGTCCCAAGTTTGATCCCTAGTACCAAAAAATGAATCAATAAATAAATAAATAAATAAAGTCTTCAGTGGTCTTCTGGGCTTCTCCAAGCTCTTTTATGGAAAGGCAGAAGCAATTCACGTGGCCTTGGTAAAGTGGGGACTTGTGCGGTGTCCCAAGGGGCAGGGTCACTTTGTGGTCTTCGCTGCCTCAAGACGCTGTGTGTGCAAGGCTCCACCCAGGCCAACACACAGTCCGAACAAAATTCCCTAGGTGCCCATCTGAGGTTGCTGCCTTCTCAACCTGCCCTGTGTTCCAAGGTACTTGTACATAGAGTTGGGCGAAAAAGTCTTTTACTACAGACAAAGACAGTCTTGGCAAGGAAATCCCTGACCACAGGCTCAAGCAGTGAAACTGCCTAAGTCACAGTGTACAGAAAAGCAAATGCAGCTCAACTGGGGAGCTGAATGCTTGGCCCTCGCCTCTCCACACATCCCCACCACCAGTAAATAGCAGACTCTGTTGTAAAATATTGCTATGCAGTCATCAGTACCACAGCACCGTCAGCACCTAGTGCCAAGATGTGTCGGTTATTCAAGGTATTGATGTAGATCGTAGCCTATGAAAGAGCTGCTCAAGGACTATTTAGAGCCTAATAAGAACTCACTAGCAGGACTTGCCATCCCACGCCACCCATTACTCTCCACATGGTGTCCTGTTCCTCCAGTCCTGTCAACAGTTGAACAGCTCAGGCACCCACCCCTCCCTCTGTCTGGAAGCCTAATGCCATCCGTTCCAGCTGGCGCTAGGCAGGGACATCAGGGTAAACCATAGCCAACGTCTGTGAGCTGAGAGTAGCCCAACCACTGTGGGGCCCGTATGTCCCCATGGCTGCTGCAGGCAGCAGGATTCCCTCTGTCCCCCGTTGTCCCGCGTTACAACCCCATCCCCAGTGGCGCACACTAGTCACCAGCACCAGCACCTAACCGCCACTGCCCACAGTGCAGTAGGCAAAGTTCCTCCTCACACCTCAGCACCCACCAGGAGCAGCACACACCTAAGTGTCTCACACCCCCAGGGAAGGGGCAGTCTCTACCGCTGGACCCCACATCTCTGTTTCCATCATCATGTCCCCCAATATGACCCCCTACATCTTTTCTTCTTGTCACCACAAGCTACGCTTTTTTGCCCAAAACCTGTCCACCTTCCTTCTGGAATATCCGCTTCTTGGTGACCTTGTTCTGGTGCGGCTGTGCTCCAGTAGCTCATGCCTCTGCCCCTGCTGCAGCCTGTCCTGACCTTCAGGCAGCTCGCTGGACACTTGCATCTAAGCAGCCACAGATGCCACCACAGGATGAGCCAAAAACAGGCTCCTGGCATCAGTGCCCCCAAGCCTGCTCTCCTAGCCACCTGAGGACTGGCCTTGATACTCAGCTCCCTGGCTGCTCCTGCCCCATCCCACCTGCTCCAGCCCCAGAGCTTTTCTTTTTTGACTCCTAACCATTGTGAATCCTTCCCCTCTACCTGCACTGTGAGCAGTCTTTGCCCCACTGTTGAGATTTCCACCACAGCCACCTCATTCCCATCCTGTCGTATTTGCTCTTGTCCTCGTCAATTCATTCTCGACCCTAAAAAGTGATCTTTTAAAGAAGCAAATCAAACAGTCATTTTGCGAACCCCTGGAATACCCTACACCCTTTGGGATCTGTCCAGATGCTTTCTGTGAACGACGAGTCCCTGGACCACCTCTGCCTGCTTCTCTGGCTACACCTCTCACTGTCCCTCTCAACCCAAGGTCCAGCAATTCCTTCCTGGGCTCCTGTGCCTCATAAATTCTCAGCTCAGCTTCAGTCCGTAAGGAGGTGCTCTGCATAACACGTGTAATGTAAGCTCTAAGCTTGACTCAGCCTCGGCGCTGACCAGAAGTGTGGAAACGCTCACTCAGCGCACAGCTCTTGAGTGGATCCATGCCAGTGGCTAAGTGAAGAAATCCACCCTCAGCAGGGCCATTGCCCCGTCCAGCAAACTCAGCATCCTTGCTTCCTTCCTTCCTTCCTTCTCTCTCTCTCCCTCCCTCCCCCCCTCCCTCTCTTGCTTGCTTGCTTGCTTGGTTTCTCTTTCTCTTTTTCTCTTTTGACTTACATCCCCAGCCCTTCTTAGTCTTCTTTTTGAGACAGGGAGGATCTTGCTAAATCTTTAATTTGTTATCTTCTTGCCTCAGCCTCCCAGAGTGATAGAATTACAAGTGTGTGCCACTAGGCTTGCCTAAATTTTGCTTTGTAATGAGTATGCATTTGCTAAAATCACTTTCCCAGAATGGTTTGGCATATTAAGAATTTACAGTAAAGGCAACTGTTTATCATCCAAATAAAACACTTGAAACTAAAAGT
>NW_022900930.1:1844833-1876063 GCF_012274545.1 Fukomys damarensis | reverse complement strand
GTATTTATTTAATAGCCATTGACTGACTGATACAGTACATTGGTTTTGGCATATTGATGGAGTTACCAAATAATTCTATTTGAACATGAAATAATTTTCAAAAGCAATTTTAAGATTGAGATAATTTCATTGCAAAAACTAAAATATTTTAAAGTATTTCTAAATAATATTTAAATAATGAAAATTCATATATTGAGATGAAAAAGCTTGTTTACATTCTCTGCACTTTGGAAATAATGTAAGAGAATTATCCGCTGCATACAGTCAGATCTTAAGTCAGTTTGCAAAATGCAACTCTCTAAAATACTATACCCACTGTAACTTTTTTCAAAGTGATCTTATTTTTTATTCTTTTACAAAATTGTCTTCAGAGTTATATTTAAAACTAAAAATATGAAATTGTTGACATATTCAAATGACTCTTCTCTGTAAACCACAATGTTTTTATTTTAGAAAATATGCTAAGAAGCCCAAGTGGAGGTTTGGGTTTGTTTTGTTTTTTTCATGTTGAAATGGGTAAATACTTCAGCCCTGATATTTTCATAGACAGCAACTTTTTTTGTCTCCACTCAGAGTAGCTTTCTTTTTAAATAAGACAAAATATCCAATGATTTGCTTGACTCTTTTGAATATTCATCTATACTCAGTTGCTGTGATTTTGTGTGTCTTTCCAATTTCATTCCAGACCTGAATATGCAGTTCTCAAAGTTAAAATGAAGGAGAACCATAAAGTGAGCAGATAGTGAAACCATAGAATATCAAGACTCATCCTTGTGCAGCACCTGAGTTCCCATTATTTTCTTTGGTCCATTCCTTAATGTTCTCCTGTTTGCAAACTTTGTTTTCAACAGTTGCAACTTTCCAACTGGCTAATATTTAAAATACAAAGGTTCATGGTGTTCTTTTTATTAAATAGTTTCATAAAGATTTTTGACACATTTTGAACAAAATACAAATTTTTATTAAAATTGGGAAGACTTGTTTCTAAAAAAAAAACATCAAAATTAACCCAGATGTTGGCTTACAAAGTCTGAGGCATTTCTAAAGCTCAATTATAACAAGAAAGAAAGAATATACAGTCATGCCAAACTATTTTTTTAATTCACCATTAACTTCATCAAAACAATCTGGTAGTTCAGTTATTCTGTGTATATCCAAAGCATTCATAAATTGTGACACCAGTCATTTCTATTTTGATTGGCAGAGAATCAGAGCTTGTTTGGATCCAATTCTGAATGATAATTCCAAGTATCTTTCTGCTCTATGCTTCTTTTAATTAAGTAAGAATATTAGTTGGCCCCACCCCTGTTTACCACTATACATTGTGATTTCACTGTAAAAACAACAGTTTAACCTTCAATATTGAACTTTATAACCACAGTTATAATTGCATTCACAATATCAAGAAACAAAAAGTTCAGAACTCTTTTTTTTTTTTTTGGAACTGGGGATCGAACTTGGGACCTTGTGCTTGAGAGGCAGGTGGGAGAACCACTGAGCTAAATCCCCAGCCCAAAAAGTTCAGAACTTTACTTTGATGTCTTGAATTGGATAAAGAACCAAACCCTTTTTGGGATAAACTGATTTATCTAGTTGGAGCATGAAATGACACAATAAAAACCTAGCATCACTGAAATGCAGGCTCAGTGCTGCTGATGGAGCCCGCTCATCAGCGCCTATGACTTCATTTGTTGTATGTTTCCAAAAAAACTTGGAATTGAAAATGAGGGAAATCAATTCATATCAATGCTATAAATAAATACTTTAACATAAATGAAAACTGAGACTGCCCAGAATAATTTAAAAGCAATCATTCTGCAGCTGCTTTTAGTATTCTTAAAATGATTGCTGTGATAACTTTGGAAGTAGATATGAGTCTTGTTGTTTGTTTGTTTGTTTGATACTGGGGATGAAAACCAGGGCCTCACACCCAGTAGGTCAGGCCCTGTGATTAAGCTACACCCCACCCCAGATGTAGACACTCCTTTGTCAGAGAGTTCTGACCGCTGCTTTTGAGGTGATGCCGATACTCAAGAAGCTCCCGTGTGGGCAGCAAATGTCGACACCTTTTTGTACTTTTTACACGTCCATCACTGACGTTCTTGAGAAACAGAAACTTAGTGTTTCTAAATTGTCTTGTCTTAGCTCATCTTTTTTTGTAAATGTGCTCAGAGCAAGATATGATGCACTTGAAAATGTCAGTCTATAGTTGCTCATTATGCCATAAAAGCAAGGACAAACACTGTAGCTCGAACGTTCAGACTACCTGCTTGAACACATGTAGACGTGCTGCTGGTCTATCTTTCCTACTCCCCTTTAACACACATCTAAGCCCCCATTCTCCATGTTTCCCACAGGCTGACTGGTGGTGTAGTGACTCCCAGGATTCAGGCCAGCAAACAGACTTCAGCTGGGGTGGCCGACGTACCACATGGCCCCAGGCCCAGCATGGGGAAACGTTTCTCCCGTCAATGCGTCAGACCTAAGGAGGTCTCTGAGTGTGCTGCATTTGCTCAAATCTCCGTGGAAAGATATGGAGGCAAAACCACTGGAAGGGCTGGGACAGAAAGCAGCTCCTCCCACGTGCGTCAACGCATCGAGGCCCAGGGACACCCAACACACCTAGGAAAAAGGTGCGAGCAAGAAGAAGTATCTTGGAGTGGCCAGGCTTATTGTACTACAACTGCTAATAATGGTGTCTCTTTTTAAAATGATTACTTCAGGACAAAGGCTAAATCAACTTGGATGCTGAAGCCGTAAGCCCACATTAAGTCAATTCGAGGCAAACCAAAATCCATATGCCTCCTTTATTCCCCCTGGCAACAGGCTTTTATTCATTTTCTATTATTGTAAGTGGATCAAATGTGATGAGGGAAATTTGGAAGATTTCTGCACCAGTATTTGTTTTCCATCAAAATTGTGGGGTGTTTTTTTCTACTTCAGGGAATTAATTTCAGTATCATGGGAGGGGTGGTGAATGAAGGCCAAAAAATAAAGACAACAACATCCAAATAATGGGAAATATATTTAGAACTGTTCATTATTCAGTGGGCCGTTAGAACAGAAATGAAAGAAGAAAGCAGCCCCTTCCCAGGCACTGTCTGAGCTTGGCCATTGATTGGCTCAGTCTTCCCCGTCTGCTGATGGACTTAGACTACAGAACGCCTGAGACCATGGCACGAGAGGCCAGCCGATGCCTGTGTGTGTCTGGGATGGGAGGAGGCAGTGTCAAGACAGGAGAGTTTGTCTTTCCCCAAGATGTATTCCCCCAAAGCCATGGCTTTCCTTCCAAATAGTTGCATTTTCTTACCCTGCCATAAAAATATAAAACAAAACAAAAACCTTCCAAATATTAAACTTTCTACTAAAGCTTGGAGCAGATCAAGCAGTTTGAGAAGGAGATGAGGCTCCACAAAGCTCTACCCCAATTCTCAAGCTTCCCAAGAGAGAGCCTGTGGATTAAGACAGGTTTGAGGGATGAAGGCGAGGAAGAGGAGCTCTGCAGGCCTTGGGTGTTATTCTCTTTTTTAAATTAATTTTATTGGTACATTTAAGGTAGACAATACAATGATATTCATTGTTAGAAATTTGAACCTTGACATAATCCATCTAGGGTCTTATTTTCCCCATTCCCCTGCCCTCTGTTCAACCCCTCCCTTCCTCCCTATCTACAAAGACTTTTTTTCCATTATTTTTCATTTTCTCATATTAATTCCATTCCCTTCTTCCCTTTCTCCTACCCCTCCCACTTCCCCTTCTCCTCTGCCCCTTTTCTTCCTATTTCACATGATCTGTTATACCTTTTAGTCCTTATTTACACTTCCAGTTTCTCCAGTGTAATCCTAAGTGACATTTGGCTGCTGAAACTAGCAACACCAAGGATGCTGGTGACCATCCTGGGACTCCTTTCCTGTACCATCAGAGGGGGTGTAGGTTGCCAATGCCTTGATTTCAGACTCCCGGCCTTTAAAATAGTGAAGGACTACTCTGAGATGTTCTGAGGTACTCAGTCTGTGGTGCTTGGTTAGAGCCCCCAGGGAACCAGCACACCTGGCCAGGTAAGATGACTGGTGTGCAGTGCTATTGTGTAAATTATCCAAGTTCACACACACAGGGAGTGAAATTGTTGCTATTTGGACTGTGGTTCTATTTTTCCAAATCTGGGTTCCACTCAACTACCCAGCCATGTTGAAAGTGTCAAGAGAGTGATGGCTCCAAGTTGTGCTCCACCAGACCCGGGAAGACCCAGTTCATAATTTCAGGCAGCATCTTGCAACCCGGGACAGAGGAACCCTCCTTAGAAGCTGGTGCCTTAACAAGTCCTTTACCCACCTAGATGAGCTACTATTTCTTGCTTGTGGTGGAAAAGGTGGAGAATCTGGGAGAACTTACTGTTTTCATTGGTCATTCCAAGGGAGTACTCTCTTACACAAGGTAAAAATGGGGTTAATATCAGAACTTGAAACAAATTTCCCTCCCAACCACCAGCTTCAGGAGCCACCTCCAGGGACCAGCATGGAGTTGGGATTAGGTCTAGGAGCTTCCTTTAAATGTACAGAAAGGACACACATGAAGAATGTGCTTGCAGCCATGATGTGAAGTGAAATAAATCAGACACATAAGCTTAAATATTGCATGATTTCTCTTATATGAGAACCCAAAATATAAGCAAATGTCAAAATAGAAGTTAAATAATAGGAAGTAGGGAGAGAGAGCCTTCTCAAATGGGAAGGGGATCAAGAGATGGAGGGAGCGGAGAGGGAAGAGAAGGAAAGGGGATAAAATACATGTACCAACTTCACACAGGAATGTAGCCGGTATGTAGTGCAAATGTGTACCAATAAGAAATAAAAACAGAAACAAACCTGTTCTTAGGGGGACACTTGTCTTTTGATCAAAACTTCGGTCAGAGCCTTGAAACCTTCTTGACCTTGAGCTTTCCCTTCTGTCCTGACAGGTTCCACTGTGAGCAAGAACCCCGCTGAGTCTGCTCAGTGAAATGCCCCACTCTGGGTGTCTAACCACCTGCTATGTTATTACACCACAACCCCCTTTGGTGATGATCCTATCAAGTTGATTTCTTAGCCATTTCCTAACCACCGACATCTTGCTGCTCCAGGGCTGGAATTCGCATGGGTTTGTTGGATGGGAGTTGAATCTCAGCTCTCTCCCACGGCAAGATCCACTAGAGTGGTCCCTATTCCTACCGTCAGGCTCCCCCGTGGGTAAAGTTCGTCTCAACATCTCCAGTAAGTTTGTAAAGGAAAGAAAAGTCTTTTCTTTCTTGCTTGCTTTGTTTTTGTTCCTGTCTTCAAATGTAGATGCAAAGACCACAGTGGTTAGGGATAGACTGAGGTAGAGTAGAAATTACTTTGTTTTAAAAAATGTAAGAACTAGACACGGTGGCACACTCCTGTAATCCCAGCCCTCAGGAGCCTGAGGCAGAAGTGTGTTAGTTTCTTTTCACTCATTGCTGAGACAAAATTCCTGACTCCCAAAGTTAAAAGGGAAAGGGTTTACTTAGCTCACAGTTTGTAGAGGTTTCAGTCAATAATTGGCTGGCTCCAAGGCAGAGTGGCACGTAGCAGAGGGGCATCACAGGTGAGAAACATTTCATGGGACCCACACAGGAGCAAAAGCAACAAGAGAACCATAAAAGTATCTTTCTGCTCCTTTTATCTTACTGGGACTACTGAGGTTAGAGTGGTGCCAAACCAATCAATGTACTGATTAAACAATCACATGCCCTTAATCCCAGCATCACACACTTCAGATTTAACTATCTCTGAAAAAGCCACCTATGATCACATGAGGTTTTAGGGGGACATCTAGATCCTAACTATAACAGGGAGGATTGACAGGAGTTTGAGGCCAGCATGGGCTTACATAGTGAGTTCAAGGACAACCTGAGCTATATAGTGAGACACATTCCCCCCCAAAAAAAGCAAAATAAAAGAAAAGAAAGAAAATATAGTAACTTTTTAGGAAAAAAAACATTTTTCAAAATATGTAATGAGTTTTTAATTGTCATTTTAAATGGATAAATACCTGTTTTGTTTTGTTTTTTAATGTCTGTTTCAGGGCTAGAGATTTAGCTCAATGGTCCCAGTAACTGACTTGCAAGCACAAAGTCCCAAGTTCAATTTCTGATACCAAAAAAAAATAATAATTATTTTGGGGCCATAGATTTAGCTCAGTGGTTCTGTCACCTGCTTTGCGGTGCAAGGTCCTGAGTTCAATCCCTGGTACCAATAATTAATTAATTAATTGATTAAAATAAAATATCTGTTTCAATTTCTAATAGTCAATATTGATAGATATAATCCAGGAAATAAAAGCTTACTGGAATCCTTCATGATTTTTAAGGGTATAAAGGATCCAGGTGTCAAAACATTTTAGAATTGCTGGCCTAGATCCTCCTCAGAAGAGGAATATTTCTTTCTTTTTTCTTTCCTTCTTTCTTTCCTCCTTTCTGTCTATCTGTCTGTCTGTCTGTCTGACAGAACCCTGGACGCTTCACAGGCTATCTGTGGACAGAGTGTAATCCTGGAATGGAACAGAAGCCAAGGACTAACTGAAGATCTGTCTGTATGGGGACAGCTGTGTTCCTACTGCTACCCTTTCCTCACACAGCGCATGTCCTGGGAAACACCCTACAGGGGTGAAAAGATCTGGTTTTCCACCATTCAAGGGGAAATTGGTTTAAAAAAGTGCAAAACCCATGCAGCAGCCCCCACAAAAGCTGACAGCAATCCTACTTGTAGTGTCAAACCCATGTGGCCTAGATTATTCACCTCCCATAAATACATGTCCATCAATTACCCACCACTGGTCACCGTCACTTGTGGGTAATAATAGTGAACATTCTATTGCTGCACTTATCTGCCTGATATGATCACTGCACAGATTAAAAGCACTATCGTTTTTACTTTGCATATGGAATAAATGACATGATTTGTATACAAGTAATACTAAGCGAATGCTTCACATCATGAACATTGTGATCATGTTTTCTAAGAGTTCAGATAATCAAGACAGGAATGACCATAATGGGCCAGGACTTAAGCTCAGTGGCACCACACCTGTCTCACAAGTGCAAGGTCAGGAGTTCAATCCCTGGTACCAAAAAAATAATGACCCTAGTATTAACTCCAGCACTGAACAAGAAGGCCACACAACTGTGCTATGAGGAAGGACATTTGTAAGGGCACATATCAGTTGGTTAAGAAGGTAAGTAAGCAAACTATACAATATGCCAGAAAGACAAGCAAGTACTTCTAAATCAATCAAAAATGTCTATGTCCCTAAAAATACCAGCGCTCACTTGGTAGTTGTGGCTGCTGAATTTTCTTCCAAATACAAATTCAAGTGCACCTTATTGCATCCTTCTCTTGACTGCTGTGCAAAACTGAATAAAGTTACATTTCCTGTTTCAAAAGATGCAATTAAAATACACAGAAAGTGAAAACTTTCTGACCAATTTTGTGCTGTCCCTTATGTTAATGTGTTCATTGTGTCTCTCTTTATGGGTGATCATACTTTCTCCAATAGAACAAGTGAACCACTCAATATAGTAGCCAGAAAAAAACTCCCTTTAGCTCTTGGGTGCTTTTATTTTAAGAATGGAGTTTCAAAGCATCTTCATTAACAATCCCTCTAAAATTAAACTTGACTTTGCTCATCTATTTACATATTTGGAAAATTAAACAGATGTAAATGTTGGCAAATTCCATTCAAGTGATAAACTTCTTACCAAAGAAAATGAAGATCTCTTACCTGTCATATCTGCCATACCTTAAACATAGCAGTGCTAAAACATGTGTTTTTCATGTTGAGAGTTTAAGAATGAAAGCTGTTGATTTTTAATTTCTTCAAAATGTACAAAAGCATGTAATGAGACTTCTGACATTACAAAACCAGAAAGGAAGTGTTTACTTGCCTCCAAGATGGCTGTTTTGGTTGCAGGCCATAGAAAATGGGTTACAAGCTGGGCATGGTGGCACACTCCTGTAATCCCAGCACTCAGGAAGCTGAAGCAGGAGGATCACTATGAGTTGGAGACCAGCCTGGGCTACATAGTGAGTTCCAGGTCAGTCTCAACTGCATAGTGAGACCCTGTCTCAAAAAAGAAAACAAAAAAAGAAAAGGAAATGGGATACAAGTTTGGCCTGTCATAAAATAATATTTTCTAAATATAGGAAGAGAATAATGCCTATATTGAGGCTATCAGTGAATAAAAGGATTTTAGTAAAGCAGATTTATATGCTGTTTCTCCAAAGTAATTTAATGATGTCTTAAAAGGTTTTAAGGACCTGCAAAACAAAAAAAGGTGAACTGACTGCACTGGAGTTGTTAAGTGTTGTGTAGAGGTCAAGACTCAAAGCCAAACAAAAAGGGGAAAAGCCTCATTTTTTTCAAAATAAGACTATTTCAGAACTCAGGAGATTGTTACCAGAAAGGGGCAGTTAAGTTAAATGGACTTTCTCATTTCTTCACTGAAGCCATAACTTATTTGGAATCCAGTTTTATTTCAGCAGTTCAAATTACTTTTGTGCTTTAAAGCCATTTTGCCTGAGAAGGATTTAATGTACACTGACATCCTATGTGTTTCAGAGTGTTTCAAGGATGGATAATCTATAAAATGAACTTGTAGATACAAAGATCTGACTGACAAATAACCAGTCTACCAGAACAAGCCTGTACTATAAATAAAATGGGTAGTTATGGAGAGCTGGAAGCCAAATCCTACATCTCTGAAAACCTTCTATTGCCCAATCTACAATAGCTAAGCTTGGCAATAGCCTAGATACCTATCAATAGGCAAATGAATAAAGAAAGTGTGGTATATATACACAATAGAATATTATTGGAGAATAAAACCATGTCACTTGCAGTAAAATGAATGAATCTTGAGGCTCTAATGTTAAGTGAAATGAGTCAGATACAGAAAGTTAAATATCACATGGTTTCTCTTGTATGAGAAAACCAACATAAAAAAATTAAAGTGCAAAACAAAGAAGGAATGGTAGGAAACAGAGAGGCAGACATTTTGGAGATGGGGAAGGGAATGACAGAAGGGAAGAGGTAGTAAAGGGATCAGAAATGATCAAGATATGGAATATACATGTACAAATTCCCCAAGCTGTAACAATTACATATCACAATCATACATTAATGAAAAATAAAGTTATTCTACTGATGAATGAAAACACAAAACTTATTAATAGTAAGCAAAATCCTAATCATCCTAAAAATCCAATGGCCAAATACCCTTGCTGAGCAGGTACAGAGCTTAGAACTATACAGTGACCCAACAGCAGGTCACCACAGGTCTGATGAGAGTAGAACTTCATGTCAGTATGTGATACTTTGATTGATTTCAGTTTTACCACAACATAAAAAAGGAGGCCATAAAAGCTGCTATTGGATCAAAGAAGCAGTGCTGGAAAAGTAAACAGAAAAAATAAAAATATATCATGGGACAAATAACAACACATCACTGCTTTTTTAATATACATAATAATTGCTTAACTATTTCTGTCGTAGTTTTGTGCTTTTTCAAACTTATGTTTACATATCTGAACGATACATAATAACTAGCTTATTAAATTTAAATATACAATACATAGTTCAAAAAAGGGTGAAAATATTGCTGTATAAGAAGATAGAAAGAGGGAGTCCAGCAGCCATTTGCAACCTTCTGGTAGGCCCACCCCTCTGACCCGGGCAACAGAGGAGCCCAGCCACACAAGTGCCAATACAGCAGTGTTTGTGCTCCCCCCACCCCCAGCAAACAAGAGAAAGGGGGCCTCCCTGAGGATCCTAGATGAAAATTAAAGCCCACTGGAAAAGTGAAGAAAATCTGCAATAAAAGCACACCACACCACCATGATTGGTAAGTCAGAGGGACCAGAACTTCTCATTGGAATCTGGACTAACTTCAGGGGAAAGCCAGCTGGAACCTGCAGTAGAACCTTGCAGAGTTCAACCCAGCAGGAGGACAGAGATCTCACCTTAGGCCTTGCAGCCAAAAATCAGCCTGAACCTCAGAGGACAGCTGCTGTCTTGCTGAGACTAATTAACTTAGACCTGCAGACTCCGGCCCACACTGTCTATTGTATCAACAGAGGCATACTTTGAGGAGGTCCTCTATTTGCATTTGTATTTGTATTTTCAAAGTAACATTTTTCACTTACCTTTAATCATTTAAAAATATTTCATCTATCCTTTTCTTTTCTCATTTTTTCCTTTTTAATCTTTTTATCTACCCCCCTCACCTTGATTTCCATTATGCTTCCCTTTTTGTTCTTGTTCCTATCCTAATTCAAATGTATTTTCTCTTTTCCCTTTCTTTTCTTTTTCCTTCTCTCAATTGCCATTAGTTTTAAAAGAAAGTGATTACAATCTCTGGCCTCCCTATTGTTGATAGTTTGTTCTGTTCTTGGGCATATTTTGTTCTGTCTTCTTCTCCTTTCTTCAACAGCTCCCTAGAGTTTGTGTGATCTTCCTGTGACCTCTGACCTCACTTCTAACCTTTCTCTATCCTATCTATCTCTCCCTCCCCAACTCCTTCTAAATCCCCATCCTGAAGAGTAAAGTTGCTATATTGAAGAGTTTATTCACTATAAACATATTTTGAGCTGGTCCTCCATTTTTATTTCATTCCATCTTTAAAGGTGATAGATTAAAAACTAACTCAAATTGTCACTTTCTAAGTTGTGCTTGATGCTATTGTGTTGCTGATTGTACTGCTTGGGCTAAGGTTTTGTGTTTGATCTAATCAATTGTCCTCCCTGGTGTAATGAAAATGAATTTTCCTCAGAGACATTAGAGACTCAAAACCTAAAGCCCAGCAACATCTGGAAGACTGAAATATTAACCCAGGAATTAAATGAAGGACAGTACCAATGATAAAAATAAGAATAAGATGACATTTAAACAAGATGCAAACACAGACTTTAAATCCACCAAAGGTAGACTCTGGGGTAAATGGGGTGGAAAAGTCTGACAGTCAACCATCTCAAAACCCTGAACCGATAGCACAGGGGAAAATAAAAAACAGGGGATTCTCTCTCTATATATATATATCCAAAAAACTGCCAAAAGACTGCTAGACTCAATTGATAGATTTAGGATAGCAGCTGTATACAAAGTCAACACTCAAAAATCAATAGCCTTATTGTATACAAATAACAGACTCACTGAGAGAGAAATTAGGGAAACAGTTCCTGTCGTAATAACATACCAAAAAATGAAATATCTAGGAATCAACTTAATGAAGGAGACAAAAGCCCTCTACACTGAAAATTACAGCACTCTGAAAAAAAGGTAGAAATGGATGTAAGAAGATGGAAAGACAGCCTTTGCTCCTGGGTAGGAAGAATCAATATAATGAAAATGGACATACTTTCAAAACTTCTATATAGATTCAAAGCAGTCCCTATTAAACTCCCAATAGTGTATTTCATAGAACTTGAGAAAACAATCCAAAAATTCATTTGAAACCAGAAGAGACCTAGAATAGAAAAAAAAAAAATTCCAGACAACAGAGACATGGCAAGGGGTGTCATAATTCCCAATTTGAAACTATACTATAAAACCACTGTGATTAAAACAGCATGATACTGGCAAAGAAACAGCCGCAAGGACCAGTGGAATAGATTAGAAGATGCAGAAACTCCAGACATACTCAGCTACCTCATCTTTGACAAAGGAACCAACTACCCTCACCGGAGGAAAGATAGTCTGTTTAATAAATGATGTTGGAAAACTGGTTTTCAACTTGCCAATGATTAAAACTAGACCCCTATCTTTCACCATGCACTAAACTAAAATCCAAATGCATTCAAGATCTAAATATTAAAACAGAAACATTAAACTTACTGGAAAGTAAATTAGGTAGAACTCTCAAAGACACTGGCATAAGAGAAGACTTTATGAACAAATCCTCAGCAGCACAAGAAGCTGCACAAAGAATAAACAACTGGGATCTCATTGTATTAAAAAGTGTTTGCAGTGCAAGAGAAACCACCAATAGAGCTAGGAGATAATATACAATGTGGGAAAAAAATTTACCTGCTACTCCTCAGATGAAGGACTACTACCTAGAATATATAAAGAACTCAAAAAATCAGACCCCGCCAAATACAAAGACCTGATTCAAAAATGGGCATCTGAAATGAAGAGACATTTCTCAGACAAACGAATAAAAGCAGCAAATAAATATATGAAAAAATGTTCAACATCACTGGTCATTGGAGAGATGCAGGTGAAAATAATGCTGAGATTCCACCTTATCCCAGAAAGAATTGCTGCTATCAAGAAATCAAGCAATAACAAATCTTGGTGGGGCTGTGGGGAGAAAGGAACCCTTCTTCATTGTTGGTGGGAATACAGACTGGTGCAATCACTGTGGAAATCAATAAGGAGATACCTCAAAAGAACTAGGATTAGAGGTTTCATTTGACCAAACTATCCCTCTGCTTGGTATCTTTCCAAAAGAATTGAGTCATACCACAGTGATATATGTGCACCCATGTTTATAGTGGCCCAGTTCATAATAGCTAAAAGTTGGAAATAACCCAAATGCCCATCAACTGGAGACTGGATAAAGATGTGGTTTTTCTTTTAAAATGGAGTACTACTCAGTCATGAAGAATGAGAAACTAGAAACATTTATAGCTAAATGAGTGCATATTGAGGCTATAATCCTAAGTGAAATACATAGGACACACTTGAGTAAATACTGAATAGTTTCTCTGGTATGAAAAACTAAAAGTGTAAATACGTTTCAAATGGTATAATTGGTATTATGAAATAGGAAGAAAATGGCTAAATGGGATGTGGAAAGGGGAGGGGAAAGGAAATAAAGGCAAAGAAAAAATGTGAAAAAAGGGAAAATAGAAACAATGTCTTTGTAAATAGGGAAGGGTGAATGGGGTGTAGGGAGGTCAGGGGTATGGGGAAAAAACAAAAACAAAGATATATCATGTAAAAGTACAAGATCCCAATGATGAATGTAACTGTATTGTTTGCTTTAAATGTACCAATAAACTTAATGGAAATAAAATAAAAATGTAAAATAAAAAGAATGATGAGATATGATAATTGGCAGATAATTTAGCAGAGTCCCATCTGCTAAGTGTCTCAGAAAGACAGCAGAGAGAGAAAGATCTGGAGAATGCATCAAAAAAAAAATCACTAAAAATAAAATTTTTCCAGATGAAGGTGATTGTTAAGATTGAAGTGTTATAAAGGAGTGAGTTGGAACTATAGTGATGCACCACACTCTGAGGCAGATTTGAGTCCCTTTATTTACAGCTGGTGTCCAAGAGAGGCTAGTGCCTGGAAAGATCTCTCAGCCCCAAGAATGGATTTGATTTCTCCTTTTAAACCAGTTTTCTGTTGGCAAGGGCTCCATGGAAGCATAAGTGGGATTTTACAGAAGCAGAGCTTTGTCAGGTTAGTGGGGCAAGAGGAAGTTTCACCCACTAGGTGAGCTACAAAGCATCCTGCAACTGCAGCAAATTTTCTGCCAAACAGGATGTGAGTTTTGGGTGCTTTGTCCAAGCACAAGCACACCCTAAGGCTCAAGGTGGAGTCAGGTTGGCAATCACATGAGAGACCAATGAGAGCACCCATAAATGAAAAAGACAGAACTATTTACGTGAAATTATACAATACTAGCATAAAGAAAACATCCTAAGTGCTTCTACATCACAAAAACAAATAACCTACAAACTATAATCAAACTATTCTTCAGAAATCCTGGTGGCTAGAAGACAGTGCCGCCCCATTTTTATTGGATATCAATTTAATTCCAAAGTGCTAGTGATCTGTGGTGAAGCTTGATAGTACAGGACTTGTATAACATGTGTAAAACAATGGGTTCTAATCCTAGCACTCAAAATAATAATAACAACAATATAGGTCTACCTTTCAAGAAAAAAATGACCAGATGTAAAGAGAAAATTCATAAAATGATTCCAAAGATGTATGAACTTACAAGGTTTAAACATTTCCTAGAAAGTTCTGGAATGTTTCCAGGAAAAACTGGAAAGGAAAGCATGGGGATTACATAATGTAGAATGTATTATTGAGATTTTAGGGAAAAAAATTTGTAGAAAATGAAAAATAAAAAGAAAAGAAATCATAAACCTTTGGGGGAAACCATCTAAACAGAGTTCAAATAGAAAAAAAGAGTTATGGCATCATTGAAGCAACAATAAAATATGAGAAGGGGAAGAGAAGGAGAAACTTGATCATGCTTCAGGACCATGTCATTGAATAACAACAGAATCTGTGAGTAGGAACCTGTCTTCTTCCTAAAGATCCCACCCTTATTCAAGGAGGCTTTTCACTTTACCTAACTTTATTAGTATTTGCTGGCTGTAAATTTGAAAAGCTTTTGATTTATTTTGAAGTTGTAGAATCAACTTTAATTGTGGTAGCAGGAGAGAAAAAAAAAACTTTCTCAGAAAAGGAAAATGTATCCATCCTGATATATATTAATTATAAAAATTATGCAAAGTTGTTGAAGTAAGAATTAATTGTTAAACTACATTATTGGAAGTTGTAAGATTAACCAGTAAAATAACTAAAACAGTTACATAATTATCAAACAATAGAAAGTGGCTGGAGAAAGAAAGGAGGAGTATAAGCCTCCCACTTTATATGAGATACAGGGATCAATATTCCTCCAAAGTGGTACAAAAGTTACTATAAACTAAAAGCATCTAAACATTCAACAGATAGTTGGGTGCTATGGTGCACACCTGTAATCCCAGCACTCAGGAGGTGAAGCAGGAGAATTACAAACTCAAGAAACCTATACTGTATAGCAAGTCTTTGTCAGAAAGAAAGAAAGAAAGCAAGCAAGCAAGCAAGCAGAACTTCCAAAAATATAGCCACCATATCCCCCACTCATCTCCTTTACCCTTCATAAGTTTTTTGTGTTTAGGAGAAACTGAATCTCATGTTCATTCATATTAGCTGTTCATGTATGTCAAAAATACCAACAGAACTTTCTCTATTTTATTTACTGAAGTCCTAAGTGACCTCATTTTGAGTAGATTGGTTATATAAATCTTTAATTCTGGTTTGTCAATGAGTTACTCAACTCTGAGCACTCCTCCTATTACCAAGTAGTTTCCTAAAAGTGGCTCACTCAATAAATTTTACTGGGTTTTGGGTTGCTCACCTTGCCTTCTGTAGTTGGATTCCATGTTCATATCATCTTGAACTTTTCTTCAATTCTCTAAGTGAATGAAACCAGTAAGAGATGATGACAAAGTTTATTTGGAAAAAATAAAAGTAGAGAGTGAGTGAGAAAGTAGCTCTGCAGAGCAAGTCTGGACTGAGTAAAAGAGAAAAAGCACAATAAAAGTACAGTTTGGAGCACACAGGGTGAACTATCATGAGGAAAGCCATGATAGTAAGCTCTTCACTGTGTCTGTGTCCTTTTGTGCCAAGCAAATCTTGAGGGAACCCATGAGAACTCTACATTTGGATCTGGAGAGGCAGTGCTGGGATCACATTCCTTTCCTCCCACCCAACCTAAGCCATGCTCTGTCTCCTATCCCACCATAAGCCTCAGGAAACTGAAACAACCTGGATGGCTAGACAATCACACTGGGCTGAGAGGTTCAGGATTCACATCAAGAGATATGTATTCTTGATTTAAGAATATTTTCATTGTGTTTACTCCTCATTTTATCTTCTGTTGGTCATGTAGTATCTATTTCTTCTAAGCCTTGTATAATCTATCGCTTTTCCTGCCTTTCTTAGAACATAAGTGCAGAGCTATCTAAACTGATGTCTCCTAAAATGTGACTCCTAAGACCTCAAAGTTGTTTTCTTTTCAAAATTCTCTGACTTTTGCAGTTTCTGAGTTTAAGTTGATCAACAGTACCTATGATAAGACCAAACCTAAAGGACCTGAATATCACAGCAATTCTAAAATACTCCCTTAACAAACTCTTCGGACAATACCCAATACCCATCACTAAAGTTAAAATGGAGTATCAGAAATTGGATTTTTTTTAAAAAAAACTATGCTAGAAATGAAACCCAAGACTGGTGTGTGCTAGGCAAACATTCTGCTATTGACTTATAATCCCAAACCCATAGAATGGATTTTTAAAAAATGATACTGGTGCAACTTTCTTTCTTTCTTTTTTTTTTTTTTTTTTTTTTTTTTTTTTTTTTTTTTTTTTTTTTTTTTTTTTTTTTTTTTTTTTTTTCTTGTACTGGGGATCAAACTTGGGTCCTTGTGCTTGTGAGGCAGGTTCTGGAACCACTGAGCTAAATTCCCAGCCCTAGTGCTTCAGCCAAATTTGCAATTATAATTCCTTTCTCTCCCTTTTTGAGATGTAAATCTTCTACCACCAAGAGCTTTATTATTATCAAAGTTTGCTCTAGCTAAATATCAATTCTCCACCTCTCTGGGACTCATGGTAACTGTATGCTTCTCCACTATATTACTTGTTCTATTGATTTATTTCTCCCTGGAAAATTTATACTAAGAACAGTTTTCAATATCAATGACAACTCTGAGAAATTTTTATATCTCTCTAACTGGCTCCTCTAAGATCTTTTCCAACCCAATTCCCAACTCCCAGTAGTCACTCAGCCTTTAACCTATTGGCCCAAATAAGAAATCTAAAGAATCTCAGGCTGCCCCCCACCCTGACAACCACCAGAAGCTAAAGAGGCTAATTAGAATCAGGCTGGATATTTTATCCATGTTGGTGGTCTTTGGAGATATGCAGGTGGCTTCTTGATGCTTCCCCAACCCTTTTCTAAAATTTAATCCATAGTCTTCATGAAATTAAATCTAGGGGAACATGAAAATCATAAAAACCTTTTCCACAAATATTGATTTTTAAAAATTCTTTCATATGGAGCAGATAAGTTTAACTTGTTCCATGTGCTAGAAACACAATTCAGACAAAAACACTGTATAGAGTGAAGATGAGAACTCATATAAACTAGTGAGGTTTTTATTACAGTGTTTATGCTGAACTCATAAGTAAAATTTTAGAGTGAAAGCCAAAAGATCTCTATTTGCATTCATCTATGTGTTTTTGGATGTGTGTATGTGTGTACACATTATATATGTGTGATATTTTTCTTAACTTCCAGATGATATTGACATATTAATTTGTGAAACTCCTCAAAATAGTTCTAATTTTCTTAGAGAAAAGTATTTACATAAATAAGCTATCCCAGAAACTCTGAGCAAAATTTCAACTGGTAGTTGAAATACTTTTTTTTTGTTTGTTTGTTTGTTTGTTTTTGAGAAAGTCTCACTCCACGGAGCGTGAACAGCCGGAAGGGCCTTCACAGTGCTGGGACCTATAGCTCAGCCAGGCTGTGGGAGCTCAACGGACAGTGAGTCACCCAGGAAGGAACACACCAGGCTGGTTGGTAAACAGACCTTTATTAGTCTGGTCAGACAGCACTCTTGGGACCAAGTGGCTGGCTCAGAGAGGCTCCAGGTCAGGGGTTAGCACAGTTTTTAAAGGCAAGTAGGTAGGGGATTGTAAGCACAGCAAGTGGGCAGGGGGGCAGGGGTCAAGGTTCTGCTGACCTTCATGGTCAGCATCATCATGGATGGTCAGCAGTCATGTACTCAATATCCACACATCAATGATTAATGGATGCCTATAGGATGCTTCAAAGGCCACAAGACATTCCCAATGAGCAAACAGTTTGACAATTAACTTGGGGTCTCTATGTATGGTACAGATTTTATCTCATAGTCTAGAACCACTAACTTACAAGTTAATCTTTGAGTTTTTCTATGTTCTGTTCTATTGCTGGCCCATTGTTTGACAAATTGAAACAGCACATAAAGGTCACATATTTTTATGTTCTGTAGACTTATAAATTCTTAGTTCAAAAGTGTAATAGCTCATAACAGTTAGACACAATATAAGAGTCCATATCTTGATTGCAGTTCTCATTTTTAGCCATGCATGGACTCATCAGCTTCTGGTGTGGTGAGAGCAGGGCTTTGAGTGCATTGTCTCCTGGAGTCGGAATCCATGGAGTCCTATTTTACTCTAGAGTGGTGGTAGCTGAGCTTCAGCTACCTTGACAGCTGTGGGAGCAACCATAAGTGCCTCATATGGCCTTTTTTATTTAGGTCGTAAAAGAGTCCTTTTTTATTTTTTAACATAAACTCAGTTGTGCAGTTTTATCAGATGGGCAAGAGTTAGCACAGGAAGGTCCTCTTTATTTTTAATTTACCCTTGAATATTTTGAAATACTTTCCCAATTCTAACAGCTGTGGTTCCATACTGGATAAGCCCAGTTGAGATAATTTTATAGAGTCTGCCTTTCAAACAAAACCTCATATGGGGAGAACCCAGTATGACATGAGGTATCTCTTATTTTAAAGAAGGCCAGGGCCAGGGATTTAGCTCAGCAGTTTGGTGGCCTGCCTTGCAAGCGCAAGGACCCAAGTTCAATCCCTGGTACCAAAAACAAAAACAAACAAACAAAAAAAGAAGGCCAAAGTAAGCCAATCAATTCATAACCTGGCGTTATCTGACAATGTTTACCTTAATGGTACAATTTATCATTGTTTTAACCTTATAAAAACTCTGAGGTCAATAAGCAGTGAAACAGTTTAGTTAGATCTCATACAGCCTCTATTATAAATGCTGGCCCATTGTCACTGCCTATGGAGAGAGGCAGACCAAACCTTGGAATTTTTTTAATAAAATCTTGCATATCTCTGAAGCCCTCTTTGTTTTTATAGGGAAGGCTTCAGGCCATCCAGAAAAGCACAAACCCATACTAACACATATTTATAACCTTTACAGGGGGTGGGTGTAATCATCTAAAGTTTCTGTTTAGTGGCCCTTTTGGCTTATATGTCTACCTTAGTATTGCCACTTGTTATTGCATCTTTTCTTTTTTTGAATTGTTATAGCTACTTTGTCAGACTTCCACATTGCCTCAAATAACTATATTATATCCTGTTTATTTTTAATAAGTTTTCCCTCTGCTGTGAGAAGACCACACTTGTATAGACTGTGCCATAGATATACCAAGTGGCAAACAGGAACTGTATAAACATTTACCCTCTTTTCTTCTGCCCATTGGAGAGCCTGTATGAGTGCCCATAGTTCCGCTCATTGAGTTGACCATCCAGTGGGGAGGGGTCCTGCTTGGACCACTTTATCTGGAGTCATCTCTGCATAGCCAGCATAACATATCCCATTTTTCATGAAGCTGCTATCTTCCTTGAACAGGATGAAATCAGCCTCAGGCAGTGGGTCTTTCTCTAGATCTGGATGACTGGAGAACAGTTCGTCAGTGACCTGAGGCAGTCGTGGTCAGGGGGCCATGTTCCAAGGGCAAAAAGTAGCAGGGTTTAAGGTTTTAACTGGAGCAAAATATAGGCAGGGATTCTCACAGATGAGGGCCTGATACTATGTGACTCTATTGCTTAACAGCTATCAATGTCCTGTTATTCAATAGTTCTAAAAGGCATGAGGAAACTGAACAATCTATTTTTTCCTAGTGTTACTGGTCAGCTTCCTTAATTAGCATAACTGCAGCTGCCAGGGCTCATAAACAAGGGAGCTATCCCTTCACAGCTGGATCCAAACTCTAAGATAAATATGTCACTGGCTAATTCTATGGGCCTACTCCTTGAGTGAGCACCCCTAAAGCAGTATGATTTCTTTCAGGCAGGTACAAACTAAAAGGCTGGGTCACATTTAGGATCTCTGATACAAGGGGCAGCAGAGAGAGTTAGTTTTAGCTGTTTAAATGCTGACTCTTGCTCTTTACCCTATAAAAATCACTGTCTTTCTGGGCCCTTTGAAGATTTAGACATACAGAGAATCTAGATTCTGTAAAACCTTTTATCCCCAAAATTCTCTCATCTGCTTTAAGTCCTTTTATCTCCAAGCAGCATAAACCATATCATGCCTACTGAAGCAGCATTAATAGTTTAATACCCTGTGAAGTTTTTATTTATTTAGTACATCTGAAAGTTAACAATAATCATAATTTTATATATGAAACTTCTTAACCTTTAATCTAATTAGGTATCAAAAGCATTTTTCTAATAAAACCTTTCCATAACTTTTTCTACAGAAAACATCATATTTTGAAAATGGCTATTATAAATATATCATAATAACATTTAGAATCTAACCCTTTGATGATAACCAATGTAAACATTCTATAGCAGCATATTTAGCCACATTTATTGGGAGTATATCTTCTCAGAAGGCCATTAGTGAATGAAGACCAGAATAAATTTTTCTGAGTAGATCTCCTTTTTACTATTAACAGGAGTCTAGACTTGAGTTTAAACTTAATTGTCTTGACAAAATTTTAACTTATAAAACCAAATTATAGAAGCTACCAAATTATTTGAATCCTTGATGTTATTTTATTCAAAATATAATTGGACAGACACTTTTTAAACAATTGGACAGACACAAACTTGTAAGACAATTTGTGAAAATATAATACGCTCAAATGTATTTGGCCAATTGAATTATAAAAATCTCTCTTATTTTTCTTTGTTTTAGTACTGGGGATTGAACTTGGGTCCTTGTGCTTGCAAGGCAGGTGGCAGCAACACTGAGCTAAATAAATCCCCAGCCCTAAAACCTCTTTTAGTTAAGACTAGTCAAAACCTTTGCAGATCAATTAACAGAAATCTCTTGTAGAATTAGAATCAAAAGGAATGAAAGCTCTTTGTTACTGTAAAAGTAAACCTTCTGTAACAAACTTGAAACCAACAAGCAAACATACATAAATCATTTCCATACACCTTCTCTACATACTTAGGCCTTCTGGTCTTGTACATCTTTTTTGATCTCTTTCTAACAAGACAAACATACAAAATCTTTTTATATCAAAAGTATATCTCTTTTACCCATAGCATTCCTAATATCTTCTTTTGTCTCATTTACTATTAACCTTTTATAGTAAAGTTCAGCTGTAAAAATCTTAAAGTGTTCTTTTTCTCTGTTCTCATATTGTTACATCTTAAAATTTGACTGGCTACCTATAGAACAGTATTAACTTTGAGTTTTTATCAAGTACAAAAGAGCAAGTTAACCCTATAATTGTAATTCAAGAATTTGCAATGCACAAGAAGGGTTTTAAGCACACCAATTAAACTTAATTCAAATTGAAACAAAGATACATTTATCAAATAATTAAAATTTTTAACTTGATTTTTCTTGTAAAAATCTCTTGATGTCTGGTGAAACACAATTGCAGTTTTTCTGGCTTGCAGTTTTTTTTCCTCTGTTGAATGTTTATCAGAGTATTTCTACCTGCTTTTAATCTATCAAAGATTTATTTTTTCCTTTTAGTTCTTTCTAATCTGAGTGCAAGCCCTGTTCCATTTTCTTTGAGTTCCATCATGCTTTCTCATCTGCACCCTCGAGTGCAGTAAAGTTAAACAATTCTGTTTTTGTCCCCACCTCCTCCACACCTTCAATCTTAGCAACTCAGGGAGTGGGGAGGCAGCTCGACCTCCTCCAAAAGGGAAATACTGGGATTTGCCTGCATCCATGTCGCATTTTTTGAGAGAGGCAAGTTCACCATGGGAATAACAGCAGATTTGGTAAGCAGTTGTTCTAAGACCAAAACTAAATAGTTCTCACTAGCAGCTGATTATCATGGAGTAGAAGCTTGAGCAGCTCCTAAAACACACAAGACTCCAAGTTGTCAAAGTCTCAGGTAAACAAAACAAAGGCAGACAACTTTCCATTTGTCTAGAGTTTTTTTCCCCCCCTGGGGGCCAAGTCTGGCTTAGCTGAGACTAAGATAACTGACGAAGTTTTTTAAGCATCTTTGGTTGCAGTTTTATTTCATAGTCCCCCACAAAATCTTTATCAAAATTCTGAATTATGCACTTAAGAACAGTTGGTTTGGTATTAGCATTCCCCACAGCCATTAGATATTCCCTTGTCTGGTGATGCAAGACAAACAAAGGGCGGGGTGCCATTCCAGAAAATGGCCTCATTCACTCGTCAGCCTGGCTTTGAGCTTCCCAGCTCTTTCAGGCCCTCTCAGACTAGAGGAGAGTTTCTCATTGCAAGAGTCTCCATTTTGTCCTTTTCAAGCATGGTCACAGACTTGCAGGACTGACCCACACAAGCTCCACAAAGTCGGGAGGGCTCCTTAAGTGCAAGCACCCCCTCCCTTTGTTTTGTTGCACAGTCGAGGCTACTGATGGCCTTCGTGGCTCTTTCCATTCACTCTTCTAACCAAGTCTCTTTCACACACACAGTCACACAAGAAATTAACACATTCTCTCTCTGGGACCCCTTCCAAAGACAAACTAGGGAGCCACCCAGGGAATCTCATCATTCAGACAGATGATTTCACTCACTCACCTTCCTTCTCTTCTGCTACCAGTGAGCTGGCCTCTGAGTCCTAGAAAGGGAACCCAGGAAATCCTGGAGGTGTGCCTCTTCCCTTCCGAGGAGGCAGACAGTCACTCCCTCCAGCAGGGCTCAGGTTGAGGCCCAACACAGGCCATGTCAGTTATCCCTTTCCTTCCTGGCCAACACAACTAGATGCTCTTCACAAGCCTGGACCCAAATATTTATATAAGGAAATTGGTCAGGGTGGCTATGGTGTCCAGTGACCTTCTCCCATACCACCCAACAGGGTTTTGGTTCGAAAGAACCTTCAGCTGGCCAGCCTACTCTGAAGGCTGGCCATTCCAATTTGCAGAGGGTCCAAAGTTTCCCGCAAGAAAACTTCATTCCGTATTCATCTTCCAGCTCAAGAGAAAAAGCCAATTTAAAATTAGTGAGAAAACAGTGCACCAGGGTGTTCTTGGAACTGGATCCTCCCATCTTATCCCTAGGAACGAATTTAGTTTAGCACTCAACAGACAAGACACTGACAAGACAAACAGGCACCACACAAAAACAACAGCTTTGATTCTACCCACAAATCCTTATCAGGGCTGGGGTCAGAGGCTTCTGGCTCATCAGCCACCTCAATCCTGACAACAGATGGTTGCAACTGGTCCAAAGCTTACCTCCCAAGGCTTTCAAAGGTCTATATCTGAGAATCTCCTGTTGGATCCTGGTACAGGGAGCTCTCGGCCAGATTTACAGTTCCCACCTGGGGATCTTGCTGGGGCCTCCAAAATGTAAGACCTAGTGTCTTACTTCCACTCCACGGAGCTTGAACAGCCTGAAGGCCTCCAAGATGCTGGGCCCACAGCCCAGTGAGTGCTCCAGGAGCTCAACAGAGGAACAAGAATCACCAGGAGAGGAACACACCAATAAGAAGACCTTTATTAGTCTGGCCAGATGGCACTCTCTGAACCCAGTAGCTCAGAGAGGTAACTGCTCAGGGGCTGAAGATGTTTTATAGGGTTTTTCTAAACAAAAAAGTTCAAACATAGGTCAGGGCATTCACAGAACTACCCCGGGATAAGATTCCAAACACACTGCTTATCTTATGCAGGAAATGTTTTATGGTCACCTTTTGTCATATTATTTGTCCCTGGGTGGGCTGTTAACCAAGTTAGCAATTAGCCTATGAAGGTTTGATAAGGAGAGGGGGAAGCACAGTCTCTGGCCTATTATCAGCCCAGCATGGAGTCACTTTAGCTCAGCCAGCTCCCACAAGATAACCTCAAAAAATAATTTCAAGGGTTTTCCTGGAGTGAATGGGAAATGGGTTTTAGACAGAAGAGTAACAGTCACTATTTTTTTTGTGTTAACTCTTCAGTACTATCTGGTTTCTTGATGTACACATATATGTTTAATAAAAATAAAATGAAAGAATTAAATACAGAGTAAAGTCACTGTACAGCCAGGAACAAATTTATGTGTGTGTATTTTTATTTTAGGAACAAAACTTTTATACCTTCACAGGCTTTATTTGGCAGTTCATGCTTTACTGATTGCCCCTGAATAATCCCTTCAATAAATGTTTCATAAAACTCCATGCACAAGACATTTACATCCAACAGACATATCTGGGCAGGAGTCCCAGCAGAGTAGTGGTGAATATAGAAATAGACTGAGACTTCAAATTCCAGCCCAAATGTTAAGTGGATATTCAATTGCAAATGTATCTGTTTTGCATTCCCTCCAGTCTGTAGTGGGGTATTCATGTGCTAATCAGAATTCACCAAAACAATGGTGCTCATCAGTAACTAAAATCTGTACAAATTGTTAATGCAGAGAAACTTTCAAAAAGCCAAAGGAGAATGCACTTCAAAGTGAAGAAGCAGCTTCTAGTTTATTATGGAAAATGCAAATCCTCACCTCCTCCAAGCATTTATGTCTTTTTTTGGACTATCAAAGGTTTTGTGCACAAGATAAATCTGGGATTGCAAAGCTTCACCTCCAAACAAAAGTTTATGAGGCTTTCATTAGGTTCAGGAGACTTGTTGAGCTGCCCCATTTCGTGCACCTGTGCTTTTTTAATTTAAAATAGTTCTAAAACACAAGTGCCTCCAATCTCCTTGGTTCTTGGAGTTCTCAGTTCTCTGTACATTTTTTTACAGCATTTCAGGCCTAAACATGTTCCATCTCCCTACCTCCAAATCCAGTTATTTTGTCAACTGTTCTATATTTGGGTGATTTTTAAATACATTCTATAAGTGACTGCTTGAAGGAGAAGTTATTAGTTTCCTGTATTCTTCCCAGAAAAATTAATGACAGCTTCAAATCCCTGCATTATATGTTAGGTATTTTGTAAAGTGTATCAGTCCATTTTCTGTTGCTATAACAAAATACTTAGTACTAGAAATTTTGCAAAGAAATGGGGCTTATTTGGCTCAAAGCTTGGGGGACTGAAAGTCTGTACAGTATTATTATAGACAGCTAAGTTAGAAATATTATATGCAGTAACACAAGGCTGGGTCCTTAAAGAAGTCAATGCAAAAGATGAGAACGTATTACAACTGTGGTTGGAAGTACATTCATTGAAGTCCAGGCCTCAATACAAAGATGATAATGATTCAGGAAATAATAGTAGAAATGAAATATGAAATATTATATCTCCCATTCTGTTAGCTGTCTGATGCATGAGGCTCTTGTTCTCTAAGAAATGAAGAATTAATTCTAGAAAGATAAGAGGTTAAGAGTAGGAAGCTATTTATTGATAGGAAAGCTCCAGAGGGGGCAGGAGAGGTCCCAAGTGGGTAGCCAGGGACCCCATTCTATAGGGAAGTTTTATAGAGTGAAACCCATGTAGGTACAGGGTGGGCCACAGCCAGGATTATCCAATAAGGTTACAAGTACAGTCACTCAGGTGATAATAGTAGTCCAAATGGGAAACAAGTCATGTAACAAGCATGGATGGAAAGAACAAAGATTCTCCCAGGAAGTGGTAATTCTAGAGTTTTCTGGTCACCCACCAGGGTGGCTGATGTTTATCTAAACTTCATTAGGTCTGGTGTTTGTTTTTTGAGGAAGTATGTAGGTCTGGTCCTCTTGTCTTTATCTTGAGGCCCAGTTTCTAACTGACATGTCTCCAGCCACACATGTGATGTGTTTCACATTTATATTAGATTTTCCTTGCCTCAAGATGACTGCTGCATAAAACAGTACCCCCCCCACTTCTCATAATGCTCTGTGCCTTGGGATGGCTGCCACATGGAATAGCAGCCTCCATGTTAAATATGGCTTCTCCTACCAAGGGACAGGCATCATGCCTCTCTTCATGCCTAAAGAATAACCTGACACTTGCTACCTCTGAGTAACCAGTGATGTCACAAGCCCCTTCTAGTGATGTCACTGGCTCTTTCAATCTCTTAATGCTACCTCGTTCAACTCCACCCCAACTCAGGTTAATCCCACCCCACTCCTATAAAAGAAGCTCCCTGTTCCCCCATGCTGCTTGCTTTTCTTTTGTTAGGAGACAGCCCAGCAGATCCTCCCTATAATAAAAGCTTGTTGTAGTCCTGGTCTGGTCCTGGTTCTTTGGCTCTTTTACCTAAAAATTTGTCCTGACTCTCTCAAGAACCTAGCCCTATCTGACTGCCTATAAAAATTCTGCCTAACTTATCTGTCTATAATAAACCTACTTCCCTGGGGATAAATAATAATAATTGATATTCTAAATAGGCATCAAATCACCTGGGTGGGAGATCAAGACTTTAACCCATTCCTTCTAGGAAAGGTCCCTGACCCCATCCCTTCCGGGAAGGGACTTTGTTTTTTATGTAACTTGCTTTCCCATTGAATCAATATTACCTGAGTGACTACACTTGTAGTTTTATTAGTTGGCCATAGTTTTGTCCCATCTTATACCCACCTCATGATTTCACACACAACTTATATTTTTGCTCTCTAAAGCCTTCCCTGTAAGTGGAGTCCAAGGCAATCCACTTTCCAGGTTCCCTTCTGTCTCTCTTAGACAGAAGCTGTTTTTCCCTCAATGCATATTTCCTATGCTTAGCCTTCATTTTTCCTAGAATTCATTCAATTTTAGAGAACGTGAACTCAGTACCTCAGACATCTAACAGGTTGGGAGTTATACTATTCCCCACATATCATTTGGAGGTCCTTATATCATCCCTATCAATGTGGTGCTGGGTCTGGCCAGGATCTCCCTGATGGGCATCACATCCTGGTGGATGGCACAAGATGAAACCTTATGTAAGACAGAATGCATGGAGAGACAGGAAGCCAGAAAGTAGAGTGTGGCTGGCCCTGCTTTTTAAGAAACATTCCATCTCTGGAGAACAAATTCACTCTGTGAGCTTGACATTAATTCTTTCTACTGATTTTGCTCTATAAAACTTCTTTGAGAAGTGGGCTCAAAGGCAACTCACTTTCTGGGTCCCCACCTGTTCCTCTCAGGCAGGAGCTGTCTATCCTTCAATATATATTTCCTACTCTTAATCTCCATTGTTCCTATAATTCATTCCTCTATTTTAGAGAACACAAACTTGGCATATCTGACATCTGACAGGTTGGTAGTTACAATAGTTCCCCTATATCATTTGGAGGTACTATACTATCCTATATCACTAAGTACATGGCTACTGAGGCTCTTTGTCATGAGTATTTTATACAGCAAAATCACAACATGGGTACAACATGGGTCAAACTATAATCAACCTATTGGATTACAGGTATGGTCATGTAGCTACTATTGATCCAGTAGGGAAGTAAGGCATGTAGCAAGGGTATATGGTAAGCATCATTCAACATTTATCTTAGCTTATCTACATATTCTATTAGAAAAAGAACAAAGGCATCTCTGGAAAGGCATGGGAATACAGGTCTATATGTTTTGGATACCCATCTATGTGTCTGACACCTATCTGGGCTCACTGGATTATACTTGGTCTTAGCCAAAAGGCTGAGAAGCATTTGGGTTCACTAGGCTGAGTGGTTCTAATTACAGCATAATCTCAAGCTGCTGCTTATCTCTAGGGAAGCTTTCAGACTTGGCTATTGCATGGCCTTTTGAGACCAGGCTCTCTTCAGATTCATCTCCAGCCACAATCTGGGTGTGTTTGGTCTTCTGCACTGACTCCCCAGGGACACAATTCCTTTTTGACTATTAATTTCTATCTAACTTAGATGTCTATAATACTGACTTCACCGTACTGAAAACCAAGCTTCCAACTCATGAGCTGCTGAGGCCACAATACCAACCCAAGCAGTAGGCATTTCACCTCAGGAAGCCTGGTCCACAACCTTACAAGGTAGGTGTTTCATTTTACACATAAAGAAATAGCCTTAGAAGAATTGAGTCATTTAGCCAAAGTTAGTCAGCTAAAGAAGACCTAGTTAGCAGACTGTCTACAAATTAGTGTCTGCTTAACTACTGTGCAGGTTTTATAAAATATGACTTGAAGGATAATATGGTTCAATTTTAAGAATTAAAGAGTTTTTCTCGGCAATCTCTGTTTTCTTGAAAAACCTTAACTTGTGATAAAATATAATTGTGACTTTGCAACCACTCTTTTTTTTTTATTTGGAAATTGGTGCAAACAACTGAAATGTTAACATGGAGAGGTCCAGAGACAGAGTATTTAATGTGGCTTCTCGTGAAAGTAGAGCACAGCAGAATTTCTGTAGATAAAAATAACTATATTTGCCAAGAGAGTAAGTAAAGATTCCCAAGGGAAATGAAATTAAGCCCCATCTTAGTTACTTTTCTTGTTGTTAGGACAAAATGCCCAGTATTTGCAAGTTAAAGGAGGAGAGATTTGTTTTGGCTCACAGTTTATAGAAGTTTCAATCCAAGTCCCCTAGTTCCAAAGTAGGACAGTATGGCAGACTGGCGAGTTGTTCACAGCATGGTGGCAGGCTGCAGAGAGAGCGGATAGAAGAAGCAAACAAGAGATGAACCTTTCCAGGTCACCTCCTTCAGCAACCCACCTCTTCCAATCAGGACCCACCTCTTAACAGCAAGTCAGTTATGAACTCATCAATGTATTAACTCATTGATTAACATGCTCCTATGATCCAAATCACCACCTAAAAGCCCTACCTTGGAGTCTGTGAGGCTTCAGGGAGACATCTGGATATACACCATAACAGCCACTATGGCATACTGAGACAGGAGGTTAGGGTGTGGCAAAGCTGTCTGGGGAAGTAGGTGTGACCTATTGATTAGCAAATCCCAGGACACATTCACGAAACAGCCTTCCCACCAAAGTTCTGCTGACGGACTTCTTGTGAGAATGCCAGCAGGTGTTTGATAGGACAACCTAGACTGGAAGTTAGCCTGAGAAAGAGGTGATACAAAAAGGATGTGACATAGGTTAGAATGGGGGAGTCTCATTCTCAAACCTCAGCTTATCCTCTCAACAAAGTTTCCAAAGTTTGGAACATCAAAAAAGGCCATGATGCAAATGTTTGGAAAGTGATTATTTGTGCAATACACAAATCAGCAATCAAATGCCATATCTTACAGAAAATTTTAAATAGTAAGTAAAAGATCCATAACAATGCATTTGGAGATCTTCCTTGGTAAAGAAAGAGACATACAAAAGCCCACCTAGGATGCCCAGATAAATTTACCAGACTAGAGAGAACATTGTTCTTACATCTTCTGAGAAGCTAATACTTCTTTTTTAACAAATCATGATCAGAGAACGAAAGAAAAATTTTTCATAGTTATGCATGGTTCCCAAGTACAGGGCTCAGATTTTTTTAAATGTTAAACATGTGTTACAGCTTGTATTTAGATGCCCAAAGGCCCATGTAGTCCCTGGGTGGAGCTTTTCAGAAATGGATGGATCTAAGTGTGTGATTCTGGGATTAAGGACGTGACGCTGGAACTGATTTACAGTATGTGATGCTAGAATTAAGGGTGCCCAGCCTTGCCTGTGAGTGCTACCCATCCTAAGGGCAATGAGCCCAGACAGAATATAAATAAGCAGCAGAAAGATGGCTGCTGTTGCTTGCTGCTTGCTGCTCTGTCAGTACTTCGGTGCTTTGCTGTCTCCTGCTATCATCGACTATTTTTTCTGTACAATGCCTCTCCGCTTCACTGCCCTGCTTTGGAGAAAGCCAACTATCAACAGAAACCTCCACAAACTGTGAGCTACAGAAAACAATTCCTCCTTTAACTTTGGGTGTCAGGTATTTTGTCTCAGCAACAAGAAAAGTAATTAAAAAATATGTAACTCTAAGGCATAAATATTTAGTTTAAAATACTTACAAATAGTTATTTTATTGCTTTGTAGAAACATAACTTCTGGAAGAGTATCACCAAAAAAAAAGTTTTATTCTTGCAAATTGTCAAAGGCAGTAGGAGTGCTTGCTCCCCGCCCCCCAATGCAGCCCTTGTTTCATTCCCTGGGGTAGTGAACATGAATCTGTTCAAAGAATTGCAACAGAGCTCCCAGGTCTACACAAGAAGAGTACAGACTCTGATGTCTGTGAACTAACTGAACACAAACAGAATAGAATAATATGGGGTGCTCCATGTGACACTTACATTAGCAAAGGAAAGGGAAACAGTTTTTTTCCCCCTTTCTGCATTTTCAAGTCAATACCTAAATCCTAAGCTTGTCAATATAAACAACTTAATGTGGATCCAGTGCTTACGGATGTAAACGCATGGTGGCATTCCTCAGATTAATGCTGCCTGTTATTACACTATTGTGTTGCTTGCTTATTACCACATGCTTTGGCCTACAGTGCTGTCTTCTACAAGGCTTGCAGGTTAGTGTTAGTAACAACAGGAAGGTCATGAGACATAGAAATTCCTCTACTATCTCCAGTGTGTTTCCTTATGTGCCTTAGGACACCATAACCTCTCAACTCCCAGTTTAATGAATAAGTTAATCGAACACTCAAAGAGTATTTAACTAATATGTAATACTAGTTTGTGTAGCCTTATTTTACACTGTGAAGGATTCAGATAAATACAAAAAGCAGTCTCCTCCTTAAAGAAGATTAAAAGGTGATAGAAACAATTCCCCAAAATGAGGCAGGCTAAGAGGTGGACATTCAGTGTGCTTGTTTTCGTGTCCATTTGTGCATGTTCGCTCTACATAATGATCACATTCATCGGGGGATTGTATATGCTTGCCACACACCTTAATTCTCCTTTCTTCCTCTTGCCCTCCCTTCTCTCCATCTCTGGTTTCCTTGCCCATTTACAGACCATTCTCCCTGCTTTGTGCTGTCTGTATTTTATTTTGCTCTTTAAATTACTTATATTTTGGGTTTCTTATGTAACAGAAAGCATGTGATATTGTGCTTGTGTATTTAATTGTTTTCACTTAATAGTGTAATCTCAAGATGCATTTATTTTCCTACAAATGTCTTGAGTCTATTCTTCTTTGTGACAAAGTAGTGCAGTATTCCCTGTGTATAGCTACGACTTTTCTGTATCTATTCATCTGCTGATGGACATGTAGGCCACTTCATATTTAAGGGTGATGACAAGGAAGAAGGTGATCCCAGGAGACTGTCCCTTCTGGGACGCCCCAGGGCCTAGCATCGTTCACTACACACCGAGAGTGTCCAAATGTTGCTTGTGGATTGAATCAACACATGTAATGTGGGCTGTCAGATTTGAATATGGGTTTGGAGTTTACAAAGTTCAACCTCCTATTTTAAGATGAGAGTGTTCTTAACAGGTTCTTCCTGTCAGATCATCTTCCCTAATCGCTATCTCTCAAATCCAAAGTCAGACTTAATCTTCTCGCACATTTTTTGCTGCTTCCCTCCATGCAAAGTGACCTCGTGGTCCTGGGAGTTCCTAGAAGTCTTGGTCTGCCCTCCCCACCTTCCT